>NC_143479.1:46857806-47157806 GCF_027475165.1 Benincasa hispida
CCTTACTCATGGAAGTAGATCTTGTTGCCAAAACCTCAACTTCAGAACGAGGATTCATGCCAAATCAAAAGAGAAATTTTACCCAACAAGGCTTCCAACGCTCACAACGGCAAGCAAAAATTTCCCAAAGCACTCAGGGCGTACAGTCACCATTGAAGAGTCAAACATTTACATATCCTAAGTGCAGAAATTGTGGAAAACACCATTAGGGGCAATGTCTTCAGAACTTTGGGGTGTGTTTCAACTGCGGCCAGACAGGTCACTATACAAAGGTTTGCCCAAAGCTCATCAACCAAGTATCAACGGCCTAGACCACCCAGCCTACTAGTAACAAAGTTACCCAACAACAGAAAGGACGGGTGTTCGCCGTTACTCGTCAAGAGGCAGAGGATCAAGATGTAGTTGTTACAGGTACATTATCCATCCTCGGGTATTATGCCTTCACTTTATTTGATTCGGGCTCTAGTCATTCATTCATCTCTACAATATTTGCACAACATGCTCAATTTACCCCTGAGATTACGTCTTATTCCTTAAGTTCCTACTGATCCTCTAATGAGCAATTGGTTTGTGATCCAGTCACTAAAGCAGATCCATCTTAGCCTAGTGAGAGGGTAGAGCCCCTTGTTTAAGACCTAGATTCAGTACTTAAGAAAAAAAATCTTTCTCCTATCCCTAAATTGGGTAGGCGTGAATTCCGACCCTATGTCCCCATGTATCTACCCGTTCTTACCCTTGAAAGAGGTGGTGTTGGGTTTTATGTTTGAAAACTCCCAGTTTGCAAAAGATAAACATATTCTACAGTCAATAAACTTATTATTGATTCTATAAATTGCATTCGTAAAAGTCTAAATCCAATAAACTAAGATCCATGTCTATTATATGAATATTCTAACTTTATGTAGAGATATAGAGATGGATCAAGTTCGAGTAAATAGCCAAAACGATCTATAGTACATGATTAAAGTTGGGTATCTTATTCTGGTAACACTATTGGATGCGGCCTACTCTATAGCTATTTCAAGTTGTTGTAAACATACTACAAATGAAGTGATCCAGATTTGTTCATGTATTGACAAGAGGAGTGGGGGTGTCCTATGCAATGAGTTTGCATAAGATCAGACCAAGAAATAAGTCACTCTTAGTTTATAACGTTGTTTACTGTATAAGACTGACTATTTCACTTAGATGACCTAGGTAACTCGATCTTAATTTTGAGCTAACTATGAATTCCTATTTATTCGGGATTATCCTTAGATTTGCATAAGTGAGGGTTGGCTCAACAGCGCCGACTCAATAAGCCTCCCAACCTTAATCATGTACTATAGAGCATTTTGGCTTTTTAATCAAATTTGATCCATCTCTATGTCTCTACATAAAGTTCAAGTATTTATATAATAGCCATGGATCTTAGTTTATTGGATTTAGACTCTTGGTATACAATTTATAAAATCAATAATAAGTTTATTGACTACAGAATATGTTTATCTTTTACAAACTGCAAGTTTTAGAACATAAAACCCAACAAACATAACTATACTTTGAATAACTATTGTAATATTCACTCTTCTTTATGCCTTGACATTCACCAGACCATAAAGATCTGAATATCTAAGTTTTAAAGGTTCTTTGGCTCTTTAAAATTTTTGGACATCTTATCTCCAATATAAATTACAACTAATGTTAAAAGGTTTGTCTTATAATTTATTTAGATGACTACATTTAACTTTCTTCATAATCTCATTAAGATTTTATGTGACAAAATTTTAATTACCAAAGATAAGTACTTAAAGAAACCGTTTGCCTTATTATTTTTCAACCGTTTAAATATCTAAATATTTCAAATGGCTTTAACATAGAAGTTGCTTTTATAGCAGAACAAATATAAAATATTTCTTTTACTAATGAACATTTCATTTACAATAAAAAGATATTTTTGTATAACTTGTTCTTTACAAAAGATAAATAAAAAAAACTTTCATTACATTAACAAAAGTACATAGATTTACCTTCTGAAAGCAACTTTAAGATGTCCCACTGGGTTTTCTGAGATATTCTCTTATGTTCACAACCTGGAGCAATATCCCTTTTTCTACAAGCAATCTTTAAGAACTAATTTCCTTGCTTTGCTTTCTCTGCTCTCTTTTACGCAAGGTACTTTAGGTAGTTTCTCTTCCAGTGCTGGTCTTTGCGTAGTAGAAACATTTTCCTTTATCTGCAACTTTGGCCTTAAGCCTTCTTTTCCCCTTTACTCTATTTCACCGGAATACTTTTGTTCTTGGATGAAGAAGCAGAGTTAAACTTTATTTTAGAGGATGATCCTCTTTGATCAGCAGTGACAACATTTACCTCTACTTCCTGTCCTTTTGTTCTCAAAATGACTGAAAAGCCTGCAGCTCGTTGAGAAGAGTGGTTAGGTTATATTCTATCTTGTTCATTAACGCATTAGTGTAAAATTGCAAGAAGCTTTTTGGAAAAGACTCTACAATAAAATAGACTTGGCTCTTCTCGTTAATGACAACTCTGTTTACTTCTGCCACATTGAAATGGACCAGCATGTCCAAGACATGTTCTCTAACAGAGCGACGGAGCTCGAAACTTACATCGTTAATAAACTTAAAACTTGATCAAAATAAAATTTGTATACATCAAACTACTCCTATTACTACTAAAGTGTAGCAACTGTGGTAAATGCAGGATAGAACAATAGAGATGCATTAAATTTTTCTTTTAAATTAAAATTGACTTTGGGAAAATATTAAAAACGGGGTTTTGTTATTTGGTTGAAATTTGATTAACATGTAACAAAATAAATTGCTAGGGATAAATGTAAGTCCTAATTGGTTCATCTAGTTGTCAGATCAAGTGGTACGTTAAATGTAATTCCAATCATCGTTTTCTGGCAATTGACTATGCTAACGAATTATACGTGCATAGCTACTAAATTGATGTGATTTAATTAATCTCTACGAAGGCCGATAGTGAACTAAATCGAAATCAATCAAGCGTCCTAATTAATAATTAAGGCTGGAAAGTCCGTATCGTAACTAATCTACACGCTTCTAGATTCAATTGGGTTCTTAACGGCCATAAAGAACTAGAAAAATATGTATTAAGTTTTAAAATTTAACTATGTTGATTAAGTCTCAGGAAAAGCCATGTTCAAATAACCAAGCATTCTTCAAATCCAAATTAAACATGTCCCTGTAAACCTAAACATACACATTCAATTGTTGCTACAGGGCTAAATTCAAGCATAGACAAACTACAAGGAAACGTTCAAACTTTAAATTAACTAGCAAAGAATTGCAATTATGATAGGGGCGTCAATCCAACACACAAATGCAAATCTAATTCAATTGAGATTTAAAGAAAACATAATTCTAAATTATAAACATCAAATTGGGCAGAAAACTCAAGAGTTACATTGAATACTTAATTCGAGAACTAGATTGAAAATTACCTCATCGACTCATAGAAAAAACTATGAGATACAATCCAAGCCATTCTTACAGTCCAAAATTCAACTCCTAACGAAATTGAAAACATAAAGAGGGAAGAAGAAAGTTCGGCCTCTCCTCGGCCTCCATTGGGATTCAACCTCTTTTAACCTAAAATCGAAGGAGAATATTTATAGAAAACATCGTTGCGATGGTAGAGCTAGCGTTGCAACTCTGAGGCGGCTTAACAAGAGCGTCAGGGTGAAAAATTTCAATGCTGCCCTGATGCTCACTTGCACGCGCACAATGCTCCTCGTTCATCAAAGAACATAGTTGTTGGGATTGGTGTCCTTATTCTCTGATAGTCTCGTAATTTGGAAACATTTTGTAAATATATTGTTATTAGTAAAAAAAATGTTATTTTATAAGCATTTATTCAAATCCGATAAACTAAGATCCGTGGTTATTTCATGTAACTTAAGCATGTATGTGGAGACATAAGGGTGGATCATACCTTAAGTAATAACCTAAATGGTCTGTAGTAGATGGATAAAGGAGGGATACCTTATCCTGATGACACTATGGGTACGACTCGCTTTGTAGATGTTACAAGTGTTGTAAAGTGCTACAAATGGTCTGATCCTGACCATTCATGTGGAGACATGCGAGCGGAGGTATCCTATACAAAGAGTTTGTATAAGACCAGACCACGAGATGATTAGTCTCTTTATATACTGCCGTTGATAATTAGGACTTACATTTCACTAAAATGACCATAGTTGACATGACCTTAATCCCGAGTAAGTTGAGAACTCCTGCTTATGAGGGCGATCCTTTGATTTGTATGGGTGAGAGTGGCCAGATTGGAAACTCAACAAGGCTAACATTTTGGGGATTCGTCTGATTTGGGAGTTGGGAACTCAGCTACACAAGACGGAATTCACTCATTCCCCGAAGCAGGGGGTAAGTAGATAAATTGCTCCCTTAAGGGATGATTTGGGTTCTTGAACATAGTGGCCATACCCTCTCCTGGCCTGAAAAATCTTAGTCATAGTAGGACTATGATTTATTGTTCATTAGAGGAATCAGTGGTACTTAAGGAGTTAGATGTAACTACACGAGGCAAAACGATGAATTGGCCAAGTTGTACTTATGAGCGATTTGTGAAGGGTTATCACACTGTTGATCAGTCATATGGACACAGAAATATATATGTAGTATGAAGAGTGAAGCTGTCGGTCTTTAATGGAGTGATAAACGGTTAACTAATGGTGGATCTCATGATTAAAATTTTTAATTAGTTATTCACGTACCATTGGAGCTTCAAGCTATAGATCCATGAGGTCCCATTGGTAGCTTAATGGGTTCAGTTGAGGATCAGATTTTGGGTTAATTTGAAATGTACAAATTAACAAGATGAAATTCAATTATATGTGATATAGTTGATATGATGTATTTGATACATTATCATTGGAGGAATTAATATAAATATGATTTATATTAAATATCATAAAATAAAAAAAGAACTATGGTTTATATGTTTCATATGATGAAATGTTAAAACTATAGGTTATAAATATAATATGATAAGTTGGTTATTATATTTATTTATAACATATTTATTATATTATAATTAATTATTCTTATTCTCTAATAACTGAATTGAGTGAGAGGTTATTAGAAGCTTTATGGTAACTGTGAGATAAAAAGGAGAATGGTTTTCCAAGTCAAGGGGATGATTCATTTGTGTTGTTTGACAAAAGAAAGGATTATCAAGTAAAAACGTTTTACTAAACAATAGTGTCTCACAGCCTACATGATCGAGTACTGAGTTTACTATAAGATAGTTACTCGTTTACTCGTTGCTAAACGATCGAGTAGCTAAGTCTATACGATAGGCTGCTTCTTTCTAAACGATCGAGTAGTAATGTCTATACGATAAACTTCATACATCTCCCACTTACTTGATTGTCTATCTTGTCCTTTCCTTTATCCAAAGTCACACAGAACCCACAACTCTTGGATTCTCATACCGAGAATCCCAAGGTAAAACTTGTGGTGGTGTTCCTATTCAATTCGAGGGTTGAGGATTTAGTTGGACTCGATAGTAATCGAGGATTCATCAGTTCGTGTTGTTCGCTATTCCGTTCGTTGAGATCGTGTTCTGATCGAGTTGTTGAACAATCGAGGGATACTTGAAGAAAGGTTCTTCAAAGGTTTGTATACTCTATCCCGTGTCCATCTTATAAGTAGCATGCTTGTAATTTTCTTATTATGCATAATCGTTTGTGTAGACTGTAATTGTTTGTGTTCATTCTCAATGGGATTTGGAACGATCCGCTTCCGCTCACAGGATCTCTAAGTTTAGATTTGCTTCAGTAGCATTGCAACACTGATGGGCAGCATTGCAACACTACCCGTTATGTCTTACAACATTGGGCGAGCGTCAAGCTAAGCCAATCCATGAGCGTTTCAACGCTGAAGCGGTCTTTTTTACTCATTTGAAGCTCAGATGCTCAAATCATCTCCAAATTGCCTCAAATGAACCCTAATCAACTCCAAATTGCTGATTCTACCCCTTGGTTACTCAGTACCTACAAAATAGGGAATTAAACATGTAAAATTTGATAATGAGCTTGAATTAAGCTAGAAATAATAGCTCTTTTCGAGAGCTATCATACACCCCCAACTTAATTCTTGCTCATCCCGAGCATGGTAGAAACAAACAAAATAAATTATAAATCAATCAAAGATATACTAGCTTAATTCGCAATGTTGTTACTCCAATCTCAACAGCCAAATTGAATGAAATTTGAAATTAAGAACAAAAATAAATTATGATCAATCAATGAAGCACAAGTTTAAGAATGGTTCTTAATCTATTCATGCATGAGTTAACCTAGAGGTTTGCTAGTTAAGCTTGCACAGCTCGAAAAAGTTTTAAAAGGTCCTCATCCCGCTTTTCCCCTACACCGGCTCGATTATCAACCCCGGACATACCAAACTTGCAAAGTGAGGGTAACACTAGGACAAGGGTGCCTAAACACATACACACAAAACATAAAGGGTATTTATTTTACCTAGAGGGCTAGCTTTCACACCTAACCACCGGGAACCTAACACTCTTTTCTCGTGGGCCCTAACTAGTCACTGCGGAGGTAGCTCTTTTCACCTCTATCCATGCACACACACACACACACAATTTTTTTAGAGGCACATCGGCTTATGCCTCATTTTTCAAATGCTTTTATTTTCTAATTTTTTTTTTCCAGAATTGCATCTAAGTTGCTTTTATTATTATTATTTTTCTTTTTTTTTTTTAATTTACAGTAGGCCTTATTTTATCCACTTTGTCTAGTTTTTCTCTATGACAAGTATGGTTACTCCTAAGTCAAAGGTGGACCTTTCAGGATGACAACAAAAGTACAAACTAGATAACCCAATTCTAAGCATGCAAGGCTTTAATTTCGCAAAACAATGACTTAAAGATGCATGAGAGACAAGAAAACTTTTAAATTTGGGATAAATCATGATTATGCTTTCCTAACTTTCTTTCATACAAATTTCATTACAAAAAGCTTACATCATAAACTATCATAATAACAATAGAGCAAACAACAAGCAAGGCAATCAAGAACACAACATAGTCCAAGCCTAACACTCAAGGACCTAAAGCTAAATAAAAACAATCACGACGGGTACCCAACCTACAACTTAAAATAATAAATTGTTCCCAATGTATTCTAAATAAAGGTCAATAATAAAATAAAGACAAGGGAACAAAAAACCTCCCCTGATAACAATGTCGCGCATGGAATGGTGTGGTCGGGTATTTCCTCCTCGCTCGATTGGGCTCTTGAGAGGCCTACAAAAAGAGAAAAATAAAAGAAAACTACAAAAATAAAATCTAACCTAAGTAAAATAAAATAAAATAAATAATAAAAATAAGAAAATAAACAAAAAATTTTAAAACCTGGCTGCCACCGAGAAGCATAAATTTTTAACGTTGGTTACTCGACACGACTTGTCCCCTATCAAGGCACAAAGAAATTATCGTATTTCTCTTGTCCTTTGTTGGATGAGTCGATATGGCCAGGTAAAGCCATAAGGGTTCACATCTTTTAAAAAGAATCGGACAGGTTGAATTTGGAATTTTTAATTTTTATAAAAGGAAATAAAATAAAAGACTCAAGGACTGACTCAACTGAAAATAAAGACTTTGACTTGACTAACTTGCAAGGTGATGATGAGCAAAATTCAAATATTAAAAAAATACCAGGACAAAGAATAGATCGTGGCTTGTGACCCTCTAACTCTTTTACCTGAGACTCCTCAAAGTAAAGCTTAGACTCATACTTAACCTTACCAATTTGTTCTCCGCATAGCAGGGATAAAAATCGTCATCTGAATTAGTCCATGCGTATTCCTCACAAGGTCGGCCTCAGTGTTGAAAATGCGGGAAGGCTCTTGGTTAGAAATTCGAGGAACCAATTGTTCGACGGACTCATTGATGCAAGTATTTCTACTGCTCAACTCGGCATCCTCAAAAGATGGTGATTCCCAAGACTCCTATAGTTTCCTAACTAATTCGGTGATCGGAGCGATGTGGTCACTTAAACTCTGAAGCTCAGCTCTAACCTCATGTTCGAAATAAAGGTCCCTAACCTCATCCTACTGGAAACTGATGGCTTTTTGATAATCATAGGGGCATTCTTGCACAAACTCACCAGAGCGATTAGAAAGTTCTCTAACTATATCCTCCAAAAAATACCTGTGTGGGCAGACTCATACGACATCGACAACGGCGTTTGGCTCAGAAACTCCCAAGGAGAATAGTATTTGGCTCAGGGCCACATGAATTCTGTATCAATATCTTAGCCAAAACTTGAACAATAGAGGTTAGTTATATTTGATTTCTAAGCTCACGAATCTCCCTTACCTCTTGTGTTTCCCATTGTTCCACATATCTCACTTGAAGCGCATAAATGTCCATATCTTGTGCCATTGAAAAACAAGTAGACACACACACACACACACATATATATCTGGGGTTTTTAAAAAGTAACAGTCAATTCTAACTAAAAGATATTAATTGGCTTGCTTCCCCGGCAGTGGCGCCATTTTTGACAAAGCTCGAAACCGACATCATTAATAAGCTTCAAACTTGATCAAAATAAAATTTGTATACAACAAACTACTCCTGTTACTACTAAAGCATAGCAATAGTGGTAAATGTGGGGTCGAACCATAGAGATGCGTTGAATTAATTTCTTTTAAACTAAAATTGACTCTAGGAAAACAGTAAAAACAAGGTTTTGTTTTTTGGTTCAAAATTGGATAACATGCAACAAAATAAAGTTCTAGGGATAAATATAAGCTGCAAATGGTTCATCTAGTTCTCTGACCAAGTAAACATTCAATGTAATTTCAATCATCGTTTTTTGCCAATTGACTATGCTAATGAATTATGCGTGCATAGCTACTAAATTGATGTGATTTAACTAATCTATACAAAGGCTGACAATCAATTAAATTGAAATCAATCAAGCATCCTAATTAATAATTAAGGCTAGAAAGACCGTGCCCTAACTAATCTACATGCTCCTAGATTCAATTGGGTTCTTAACGACCATAAAGAACTAGAAAAACATGCATTAAGTTTTAGGATTCAACTATGTTGATTAAGTGTCAGGAAAAGCCATGTTCAAACCAAGCATTCTTCAAATCGAAATTAAACATATGCCTGTAAACCTAAACATACACGTTCAATTGTTGGTACAGGGGTAAATTCAAGCATAGATGAACTACTAGGAAATGTGCGAACTTGAAATTAACTAGCAAAGAATTGCAATTATGATAAAGGTGTCAATCCAACGCACAAATGCAAATCTAATTCAATTAAGATTTAAAGAAAATATAATTATGAATTATAAAAATCAAATTGGACAGAAAACGCAAGAGTTACATTGAATCCTTAATTCGAGAACTAGATAGAAAATTACCTCATCGACTCATAGACAAGCCCATGAGATACAATCCAATCCGTGCTTACAATTCAAAATTAAATTAAAAACTAGCCTAATGAATGTGAAAACATAAAGAGGGAAGAAGAAAGTTCGGGCTCTTCTCGGCCTCCATTGGAACTCAATCTCCTTTAACCTAAAATCGAAGGAGAATCGATTTATTTCGTTAAGTTAATATTCTAACTAGAGCGGTAAATTGGGGGGGAGGGGGAGTTGTATGGAAGAGATATATGCATGAAATTAAAATTAAAAAGGTAAATGTAATCTAAAATAGGAGTCTATCTAATTTCTAGAGTAAAAGAGAGTTTTCTATTCAATTTCTTTCATTAGATATCAATTAATTACACCAAATCCATCAACCCCTCAACCAATTAGAAAATATAATAGCCCAATTAGCTAAATTCGACATTAAACCAAATTAGCCCTAATTCAATTTACAACTCTTCCTTCTTAGTGATATACAAGTTAAAATTTAATTTCATTACGAAAGGGTTTAATTGTTGAGACATACTACAAGCTGGAAAAGCCATATCTTATAGCATGAGTTAGTTGGAAAAGCTTATATTAGGGCATACATGCATATGGTCAGAAAAAGTCTAAAATTTACACATGTGATCCTAATATGCGCAACTAAATCAATCAATACATGCATAGGCTATGATGATTTTGCAAACAAGAATTTCAATAAACTAATTTGTTAGATCAATTTATAAAAATTCCATTAAGATTCAATCAAATCATCCCAAAGAGTTCACAACAATGCAATTAAATTTATTAGAAAACCTTGAAGAAAATAAACATAGGGCTATTGCTAAAAAAAGAAAAAATAGATAGGAGTTACCTCTTACTTCATAGACAAATCCGAAATACGAATCCAATCTGTCGATTACAACCCAAAATAAAAAGAAAAACTAACCTAAAAATACTAAAATTTGAAAGGAAAGGAAGAAGATTGAAGTTTAACTTCGACCTCCATCAGTTCAGCCTCCAAAAGTTAGCATATTTTGACATAAAGACGAAGGGAGGTATTTAAAGAAATCTTTGCAACGTTGCAACGCATCGAGTTTTGCAACAAAAGTGAGCATTCTATCTTCAACTCGAAACTCGATGCACGATGATCCTTTACTCGATAGCATTTACTCGATGGCCTTTTTGGTAATTACTTGATGCTTGATAGCATTAGTTGATGGTACTCAATGGTACTCGATTATACTTGATGGCAGTTTACTTGATTACTAAATGGTTGATTATACTCGATTATACACGATGCCATTAATAAAAATATAGAATACTCGATGGTACTTGATGACATTTTGGTAATTTCGACTTCTTTGAAGCTCAGATGCTCAAATCAACACCAAATTGCTTCAAATTAACCCCGTTCTTCACCAAATGATTAATTCTACCTCTTGATTGCTTGGTACCTACAAAATAGGGAAATAAACATGTAAAATTCGATAATGAACCCAAATTAAGCTAGGAATAATAAATCATTTTTAGAGCTAACAAAAACCTCTAACTTAATTCTTGCTCGTCCTGAGAAAGGTGAAAACACACAAACAAAAAGAATATAAAATAATTAAAGACATGCTAGCTTAATTCGCAATGTTATTACACCGGTCTCAATAGTCAAACCGAATGAAATTTGAAATCAAGAATGAAAATCAATTATGATCAATCAATGAAGCAGTTTAAGAATGATTCTCAATCTATTTATGCATGAGTGAGCTTAGAGTTTTGTAGTTAAGCTTGTACAGCCCGAAAAAGTTTTAAAAGGTCCTCATCTCGTTTTCCCCCTACTTTGGTTCGATTATCAACCTTGAACATACCACACTTGTAAAAAAGGAGGGCAACACTAAAACAAGGGCGCCTAAACTCACACATACAAAACCTAAAGGACATTTATTTTAGCTAGAGGGACTTTCACACCCAACCATCGGGAACCTATCACTTTTTTCTCGTGGGCTCTAACTAGTCACGATGGAGGTAGCTCTTTTCAACTCTATCCATGCACACACACACACTATTTTTTTGCAGACACGTTGACCTATGACCCCTTTTTTATGAATTTTTTATTTTTTATATTTTTTTAGCTGACTTTCTCTTTTTTTTTTTTCTTTTTTTAAATTATAGTAGGCCATATTTTATCCACTTTGTCTAGTTTTGCTCCACGACAAGTATGATTACTCCTAAGTCAAAGGGTGACCTTTCAAGGTAACAATAGAAGTACAAACCAAATAACCCAGTTCTAAGCATGCAAGGCTTTAATTTTGAAAAAGCAATGACTTAAAGATGCAAAAGACAATTTCATGCAAATTTTATCATAGAAAGAGTGGTCATAAACTATCATAATAACAATAGAGAAAATAAGCTAACAAGCCAATCAAATCACACAAGCATCGTTCGAGCATAACGCTCAAGGACCCCAAGCTCGTAAAACTACCTAACAAGTACCCCACCCCCAACTTAAAATAATACATTGTCCCCAATGTATCTCAAGTAAAGCTCAAAAAAGAAAAAGCTCAAGAGAACAGAAAACCTCCCCTGAAAATATTGTCGCACACAAGATGGTGGTGGTCAGGCTCGGCTCTATAGATGCTTCTGTCCTCTTGGTCGTCCCTACAAAAAAAAAAAACAAAAAGAAAGCTAATCTAGAAAATAAATAAAGAAAGCAGTAAATTATTATTACCTTGCTCACTCCAAGAAGGGCAAATTTTTAATGTTGATTGTTCGACGTGACCTGTCCCCTGTCAAGGAACAAAGAAATTCTCATATTTCTCTGGTCCCTTCTTGGATGAGTCGATATAGCCTAGTAAGGCTATAAGGTGATCGAATTTGGTATTTTTCATATTTATAAAAGGAAATAAAATAAAGACTCAAAGACTGACTCAACTAAAAATAAAGACTTTGACTCAACAAAACTAAAAAATATATGATATATCAAACGATAGAACAAAGCAAGGTTTTCAACCTCTAACTCCATCACCTGGAAATCGACGGGTTTAGGCTCAGATTCTCCATAGTCCTCACAAACTAGTCCTAAACATGACATGCTATCCTCCAACTCATCCTCAATGTCGACATAGATTACCTCATCGCTGCACGCCTCGGTGATGTCATAAGATGTGTGTAACGGGGGTCCTCATCCTCTCTCAACTGAATCAAAAGATTGAGTGATTGAATCTCTCAAGCTTTGAATATCGGCTCCAACCTCAGTTTGAAAACTAAAGCTCTCTTTAAGGTTGCAGATCTCTTGGTCAAAAACAATATTGTTAATAGCAAGTTGTCTAATCACATCTTCTAATACATACTTGAGTCAGAGGGTTGAGCATGCATCGTCATGTCGTATATGGCAGGGTGTGAATCATAGTGGAACTGGTCACATCCTAGGTTTCCATAGCCATAAGACTTTGCCCATCTAGGTTGATAAAAATTGTCATCCATATAACTAGGATACCCTCCCATGGAGTAGTCTCGTGGTATAGGGCTCCACTGTAGACCTCGGCATGCTTGCTCAGGGTGATCAGTCTTACATGCTTGCACTTACTGCTGGTTACCTGCAACCAACTGACTAACCAAAGAAGTTAACTCAGAAAGTTGACCTCGGAGGTCACGAACCTCGTCATTAAATCTAGAGGCTCCACCCGATTGTCCCCATACTTGTTGATGATATTTGTGCATTCTTAGAATACTAACATAAAAAAGGAAAGCAAATCAAAAGAAAAAATTAATATAACTAGAAATTTAACTAACAAAATGTCAATGACTTCCCATTCTAACTAGAGTACGCTCTAATTAACGAAATTTAACTAATGAAGAACTAGTTAAATTTCGTAAGTTAGTTAGTTAACTAGATAATGCATTTGCAACGCTACCCATTCTATCTTACAGCGTTGGGCGAGCATCAGGCTAAGCCAATCCATGAGCGTTGCAACGCTGAAGTAGGGGAATTTTGGTCTTTTTGACTCCTTTGAAGCTCAGATGCTCAAATCACCTCCAAATTGCCTCAAATTAACACTGATCAGCTCCATTGTCGATTTTATCCATTGGTTACTTAGTACCAACCAAATAGGGAAATAAACATGTAAAATCCGATAACGAGCTCAAATTAAACTAGGAAAGCTATTTTTGAGAGTTATCATAGAGGCCCCTTCTTTCATTCGGCAGTTGTAAATATACTTGATAGCATCATGCCTCAAGGAGAAGGATGACTATCCAAACATCCCCCATAGAGATTCCATAATCTCTTTGTCAGTATGCATGCTTTCATGTTTCTTTTCCAAAACATCAGATATGCTGGCAAGAATATAGGCACGGGCTTTTTCGATCGTCTTCGTCTATCTGTCGTATGCTTCTCGAACTATTCGGTTTGTATTTAAGCTAGGGATGGGAGGACACTCCTTTGTTAAAACAAACCTTGAATCATCTATCACCAGTATTATATTCAACTTTGATTTCCATGTAGCATAATTGTCCCCAGTTAATTTATCAAAAGCCAGCAATTGTATTAAAGAGCTAGTCATTCAAAAAATATAAACATATTTTATTAGTGAATTTCTTTTAAACCCAATCATGTTTTAGCATAGTAATAATATACCCAAATTTCACTATTTTTGCAACAATACTATAGTGAGTCAAAATAAGTGCTACTGAGGGGCCGTCAAATACTTCTTTACTAAAGCAAGACATTCTTCTCTAAATACTATGTCCAGAATAACTCATATTTCGATAGTTATTCAACTATTGTTTTTCAGACAAAAACTTAATAACACTTAGTAATTATGTAAGTGTAACCCTCAATTTTCAGATTTCAGAGATTAGTGGCCCCAACGATGCTACCGAATTGGAGATTCAAAGTTAGGAATCGACCTAAGAAATCCATCCATTTTTGAAGTTTGATTTGTTCCGATTCTTTTATTACGACCCTCCGAAGGGACAGCCATGGCTAGTGACTAGCTAATACCGCCCTAAAGACAACAAATAGGTGCAACATAGGAATCTCACGGTCCAAACTAATGGAAGAGACCGCAGGACACATTGACATACATTCTTCACCCACTTACTCTGAACTACTTCCCCTATTCAACTTGATATTGGCCCATACAAACACTTTTCGAATGGAGCAGTCGAGGTATAATCGACACGAAATGTTGTATGGATCTCACGATGTGAACTCTTAGGGATGTGAGAGATAAGAACAACATATTATTTATGTTATTAATCTCCCACTAAAGTGTACTATTTTATTTTTGGGAAAATAATTACTTAGGTAAGTTTCAACTAATTAAACATCCTATGTCTAGGTGATTATCCAAGTATAATGATTATATGTGGATTTAACCTACGATGTTTAGGTGATAAACCCGTTTTAAAACCTTATACTGATCATGTGTGCTCATAAGATCGATTAACAATGCTCAATTATTCGGCTATAATCCCCAGGTAGGGGGTGTTTAGTAGATCGTCAACTTAAATACCTCTAGCCTTAGACAGGATTATATATCGGTTGGGTTTGTAACTGTAATTTTACAAGATAACGACCTATTTTAACTATTAGAACAAGTGGTTAGCCTATGTGAGCATGCAACTTATCTTTATTATGGATTTTAAATATCTAACCCAATTTTATAATAGCTTATAAAACATTAGACATGTTTTGCATCCATAACAAACATAAGATATTTCAAGATTTAATATAACACTTATATTAAAACAATTGAAACCCTAAACGTGCATACTTTATATTATAATTCCTTATAACATACTTTCAATGCATGTAACATGCTTCCTATGGTGGGGTTTTAAATCTACATGGCATACTATATGCACATACAAGTTTTATTTAATTTTAACATACATCACATGCATAAATAATTAAACAAAAACTGATATGGACCAATTTTGGCATTTCAAGCAAACAAAGGGTCTAAATTATTACAAAAAATAGCAAAATCGACTCCAAAACACTTATGAATCACACGAACTGACCCGAATCGAACCCAGACCACCCGAATCAGACCTCTAGAGCAGCAAAAGGAGCTAAACCGATCTGGAAAGGTTCTCTCTGACTTGCACCGGTTGAACCGATTCACTTGAATCGCCAGTTTAGGTCATCGTGCGCTTCTGGGCTGGGATGAGTAGTATTGCAATGCTCCATCTCAGCATTACGATGCCACGGGTTTATACGTCCAAATTTGAGACGAAAGATGAACAGTATTGCAATGCTATAGAGGCAGCGTCGCAACGCTACCTGGAAGAAGCTTAAAACCAGAAATCTGCTGTTGACCTCCCTTGCTTCTTTCTTTAATTACATGCTAATTTCAACTCTAATATCTCCAATTGAATTACAGACACATACACACAATAAGACCCATTAAACAAGAGCCAATTACAAGAATTACAACATAATTAAAGAGAATTTAATGCCAAAAGTGAGAAAAACCATATCAGTTCATCATTTTCATACAACTTATCAAAAGCACTCACCAAGCCAAAATTAACACGAATTGAGTGCTTAAATCATTCTCTGATACCAATTCTTAGTTTTAGCAAGCATGCAATGAAAGAATAATTAAGCACTCTAATTCATCAATTTTAGTTTTAAATCAAGCATGTTCTTCAAAAGAAAAGAGGGTTTCAGAAATACCTGTGAAGATTTTCTTCTTCCTTCAAATTCAGCAGCAATGTACTCTTCCACTGGTTGTCAACCACCAGAAGATCTTTGGTACTATCCTTTAGGAACCTTAGATTGAGTTGTGGGATTCAAAACAAGCTGAGTCAAAGGGAATTTAGGAGGAGAAGGTGACTAGTTTTCCTAATATTGAAGAACCTTTCTTCAACTAAATTTCTCAGCAAAACCAACTGATTGCATGCCCATCTCCAGCTGAAATTTGTGTGTTTTATGTAGGAATACCATGCAATCAGATTACATCCTCAATCCACACCTCTTACTTCAGCAAAAATGGTGGAATTTGAGTGGATGTGTGAGTAAGATGCTTAAAGTGGGAAAACTTTTAGAAATTTCTCAAATTGAAACCAAAAATCAATTTGAATTGAATTTTCTTCTAAAATTCAATTTGTTTAATCTAATTTTCAAATTAAATTAAAACAAAATTGATTTTCTAAATTTGAATTTTTACAAAATTCAAAATTTCAATATTAAATTTAATTGATTTAATTTATTAAACCATTTAATTAATTCTAATAATTTAATATCAAATATTAAATTAATTAAACATCAATTCCACTACCATAAATATCTATTCATGAAATTCATATTTAAATCACATTTAAATATTAATCAATTCTCCAATTTTGTTTAATGCATTAATTAAACGTGTAATTATATCGCATATAATTACGAATTCCCTTAATTCGAACTTGAACATTTCAAATTAACTCATCACACTATTCTAAGATTTATTCCGTTTGTGACTTAGTAGGGGACCTAATGGACCTATAGATCATGGACTCCAATGATTCATGATTAATTGGCTAAACTCCTTCACCCGAATTAATCCCCATTTGTTAACTATCGGGTCACTCTACTAAAATTCAGTAGTTGCACTCCCCTTACTTTAGATATATTGTGTCCACTCTATATAACCATGATTACTAAGTTAACCCTTTATAAGTTGTTCGTAATAACGATTAGGTAAATAGCTATTTTACCCCCGAAATTACCTCTTGTTCCTTAAGTTTCATTGATCTTCTAATAAACAATTAGTTTGAGATTCAATCATCAAACGGAGCCCCTCTCGGGCCAATGAGAGGGTCGGACTCCTTATTGAAGACCCAGAGTCAACATTTAAGGGAATAACCTCTGTACTAACCCTAAAAGTGTGTGGGAGTGAATTCCATCTTGCACCCTATGTCCCCAGCTATCTACTCGATCTTTCCCCTGAAATGGGAGGCTTATTGAGCCAACCCTCATCTATGAAAATCTAAAGATAATCCCGAATAAACAGGAGTTCGTAGTTAGCTCAGGATTAAGGTTTAGTTACCTACGTCATCGCTTTGAAATAGTCAGTCTTAAATGGTAAACAGTGTTACAAAGTAAGAGTGACTTATTTCTGAAGGAACTCTTAAAGAAGAGAACCATTGAGCAAAAATAGATCATTCCAAACCCCATTGTGAAAGAACAAACACATTTACAATCAAACAGCAATAATTATGCATAAAGTTTAAATTCCAGCATACTTCAAAAGGAAAATACTAGAGATCGAGCAAGCATAATCTTGAAGAACCTTTCTTCTTGTATTTCCTCGATCAATCAACCCAACGTTCAACAACACGAACACCATACGAACAAATCCAGCAAACAACGTAAACTGTCAGATCCTTGATCACAATCGAGTTAAATTTCAAACTCGACCCTTGAAAGCAAACTCGACACTACGAAAAAGCTACCTTGGTATTCTTGGTGTGAGAATCCAGGAGGTGTGGGCTCTGTATGGGTTTGGTAGAGGGAAGGAGGAATGGAACAATCGAGTAAACAATCGAGTAAGTCGAAGAAGGGAGAAGTCTATCATTTAGACTTGGGTAGTTGATTGTTTAGCACCGAGTAGCTATCATATAGGTTACTCGATCCTTGATTGGTTACTCTCTTAAAGCAATCATGCAGCTTTTCTCTTTACGCGATTTGAATGCGTTGGATTATAAAAAAAAGTGAAAACGATTTTCATTTTATCCATCAGTTATCAAAAAACTATTAATAACTTCCCACTTAATCGGTTATTAGGAGATAAAACTAAAAATCAATTATATCATAATTGATGTAATTATAAATAAATATAATAACTAATTTATCATATTATATTTATAAACTATAGTTTTAATATCACATCAAATGTAATATATAACCATAGTTCATTTATTCCTTTATTGCATTTAATATAAATCATATTTATATTAATTCCTCCAATTATTATATCTAATACATCAAATCAGTTATATCACATATAATTGAATCAATTTAATTATATCATATATAATCAAATTTCCTCTTGTTAATTTGAACACTTCAACTAACCCAAAAACTGATTCTCAACACGAATCCATTGAGCTACCAAGGGGACCTTATGGAGCATGTATATGGAGACATACAAGTGGATCGTGCTTTAATCCTCCTATGACTTGGTCCTCTCTTCCAAAGAAAGGATGTGGCCACTATGTTCAAGACCCGTAATCAACCCTCAAGGGAGCGATCTATCTACTCACCCTTGCTTCGGGAAAGGAGTGAATTCCGTCTTGTGTAACTGAGTTCCCAGCTCCCCAATAAGACAAATCCCCAAAAAGATAGACTTGTTGAGTTGGCAATCTGGCTACTCTCACCCATACTAATCAAAGAACCACCCTCAAAGGCAGGAGTTCCCCAAACACTCAGGATTAAGGTCATGTCACCTATTGTCATTTTAGGTGAGATGTAAGTCTTAAGTATCAACGGCATTATATAAAGAGACGAATCATCTCGTGGTCCGAACTTATACAAACTCTTTGTATAGGACACCCCCACTCGCATGTCTCCACATGAATGGTCAGGATCAGACCATCTGTAGTAGTTCACAACACTTGTAAACCTCTGCAAAGCGGGTTGTATTCGTAGTGTCACCAGGATAAGGTATCCCTCCTTTATCCTTATACTACAGACCTTTTAGGTTATTACTTAAGGCATGATCCACTTGTATCTCATATACATGCTTAAGTTTACATACAATAACCACGAATCTTTGTTTATTGGATATGAGTAAAAGCAAAATAAAATAACTCTTATTTTATTTATAATAATGTGTATAAAAATTACAAACTACAAGACTCCAAGAGAATTAGGACACCAATACCAACATCACTATGAGTAAACACTTCTCGGACCATGAGAGGGTGTGGCGCCACATTGTTCAAGCCCCAGAATCAGCAGGGAGCAATTTATCTACTTACCTCTACTTTAAGGAAGGAGTGAATTCCATCTTGTGTAGCTGAGTTCCCAGCTCCCCAATCAAATGAATCCCCAAAGTGGTAGGTTTGAGTTGGCAATCTGGCCACTCGCACCCATGCAAATCAAAGAACTACCCTCTTAGGCAGGAGTTCCCAACTTTCTCAGGATTAAGGTCAGGTTACCTATGGTCATCCTAGTGAAATGAAAGTCTCTGTCATGAACGGCATTGTATAACGAGACTAAAAATTTTGTGGTCCGGTCTTATACAAACTCCTTTATATAGGATACCCCCGCTTACATGTCTCCACAAGAATAATCAGGATCAGATCGTTTATAGCACTTTATAACACTTGTAACATCTACAAAGCGGGTTGTATCCGTAGTGTCACCAGGATAAGGTTTCTCTCCTTTATCCATGTACTACAGACCATTTAGGTTATCACTTAAAGCACGATCCATTTATATGTCTCCATATACATGCTTAAGTTACAATGATAACCAGGGATCTTAGTTTATTGGTTTGTGGTTAATGCAACTAAAATATTTCATATTTCATAGACTAAAGTGAATAAAATATCTCATATTATAAATCACAAAACATTTTTTCATACAGATGTTTACAAACTACAGGAGCATATGAGATTTAAGGCATCAACCCCAAAAATTTCTTCGTCCGATCTTATGCAAACTCATTGCATAGGACGCCCCCACTCCTCATTTCACTATATGAATGAATCAGGATCACTTCGTTTGTATTACTTTACTACGATTGTAATAGCTACAAACTGGGCCACATCCAATAGTGCTACTAGAATGAGGTACCTAAACTTATTTGTATACTATAGACCATTTTGGTTATTTACTGAACTTGATCCACTCTTATGTCTCCATATAAAGTTCACGTATTCATATAATAGCCATGGATCTTTTAATTTATTTGATTTATTTATAAAATGATATAAGCAATTCATATATTGGATAACAACTTTATTGAACCAAACTTCAATAACAACTTTATTGATTTACAGAATAAGTTTATCGTTTATAAACCACAAGTTTTAGGACATAAAACCCAACAATCCAAACATTCCCCTCAAGGACTCCATTATCTCATGGGCAGTGAACATGGGCTCATGCTTCTTGGCCAATACTTCAGATAAGCTTGCCAAGATGTACGCTCGAGCCTTTTCATTCGCCCGAATCCACCCGTCATATGCCTCCCGAACATTTCTGGTGGCATTGGTAGGTGGGACTTGAGGACACTCCTCAATTAAGACGAATCGAAATTTATCGATGATCGGTACTATATTGATAGTATTTTTCTAGGTAAAGTAATTATCATAGTTAAGTTTGTTGACGATAAGAAAATTTAATGTACTGGTTGTCATTTTGAATATTGCTGAAACACACAATTTTTTTTATATTAGTTATACAAGCATTACCATGTTTAAACAACCAATTGATTTAGCAAAATAATCTAATGCACCCTATGTGATACAATTTTGTAATGATGCTTTTGTGGGCAGGGTAAAAGCCACTATAGAATGATCAGTTACCCCTTCACTAAATTGAGACTATCTTAACCAATAATTACACCAGAACAACTCTTGTTCATATAATTACTAGTCACCATTGTCTGGTCCAGAAAATTGTTAACTAGCTTAACATTTTTCTGGTAAGTGTAACCCCTTATTTTATATTCTAGAGTTATGTCCCGATGAGCCAACTGTAAGGAAAAGTCAATTGGGGAGAAAACTAAAGCAATCATAGCCATTTCTGGAGTTTGAGTAAAAAGTCATGCAAATTCCATACGTTGGAGGACACAAACAAAGGTGTCTTGAGGTCGAGCTTGAAAGTTTACTACAAACTAACGAGAGAGACCGTGGGATGTGTTTACACATATCCCGCTCCCAGTTACTATAAACACTCTCTCTATTCAGCTTGTTATTGACCTATACAAACACCTCCCATGGGGGGACACAAGCAAAGATGAATCGAGGTTGAGTATAGGTCTCACGACATGAACTTTTAACATGATAGGAAAATTGAAGTATCATGTGCACCATTTTCCTCTCACTGAGTGTTTTACCTAAGGTTGTTTAACTTAGAAAAAAATATGGCTAATTATTATTTTTATTAAGTGAGTATTAACTTTTCCCATAGTAACGTTTACTTTGGATAGTTAAACGATATTGATTATCGTTTCATTAAATGCTTTAACAAACTTTAGTCAATTATTGCATGCTTGTAACAAATCTATCTAATTCACCTTCCAGGTTAGTTACTAGATAGAGGTGTTCCGTTTCCGCCAGTTTAAATACCTCAGCCTAGACAGAATCGTTCTTAGACAAAGGTCCCTTATAGATACATTTGTTATAATTTTAATCTTTTATTATTAACAATTTTAATCATATGAAATTGATTAAAAGATTAAGCCTATTTCTAATCTTATTAGAAATATTTTGATCATAGGTCTAATGTGAATCAAAATTTTGACTATTTAAAAAATGATTCAAATCCTATGTTGGCGTGCAACTCTTTATTATAGATTTTAATTTCTAATTTCATTAAACTTATAACTATTATGAAGTAAAATGAAACAAATTGAAACCTAAGATTGCATCTAATGACATACTTTGGAAAAATTATAACATTTATAATACATCTGAAGTGGTGTCATGCATCATGCAAACCCATTTGTCATTATATATCATACATAACAATTATATACTAAAGAAACGAAAAGAAATAACATTCATCCATGCATTCTTACTATTTATTATAACATTTATAATGAAAATGAGACATAGTAATGTTATTAATGCATGAATATATTATAACTCTTATAATATATGATGCATGAGCATGCTCTTAATAATTCATGCAACTATATTATAACATTTATAATAAACATGATGCATGAATAAATGCATATCCTATGGTGGGATTTTCTCTATATGGCA
Source organism: Benincasa hispida (assembly GCF_027475165.1). NCBI lineage: Eukaryota > Viridiplantae > Streptophyta > Magnoliopsida > Cucurbitales > Cucurbitaceae > Benincasa > Benincasa hispida. Next base: position 46,880,167 of record NC_143479.1, read on the forward strand.
TAAATTATAACATATATTAAAAAAAATAAACCATACATCCAATGCATAATTCAAATAGCAACATTTTGGACCGGGATTGACCTCTTAATCATTAACTAAATTAATATAACTTTATATGCTACTGGACCGATGGAGGAGCCGAACTGCCAGTTCAATCTGCCTGGACTGTAAACCGCGAACCACTTAATTAGTTTGCTTTGCGTCATCTTGTTCGGAGCACCATGACGTTGTGCCCTAGTGTAGAAGCGCTACTAAAACTTTTTCTGTTGCGTCATGTTGGAGTGTCGAGATGCTAGGGCATAGCTGAAGGAAATTTTCGAAAAAGATCCTTTGAGTGGAAGCAAAGATCGACCCAAATTCCATTTCTCATTGAATATAAGTTTCACAGTAAATAAGAACAAGATATGCATTTTCTTAAATTATAGTATGCTTTAAATAAAAAACATAGGGTTTCGGAAACCCTTACTTTGGAAGAACCCTTTCTTCAAGAAGTCCCTCGAACGGATCACGATCTGATTTACTTCTCCACACAGAACATCACCACTCGAGAACCCTCTATATTCTCTTAGGATAAAGGATTCATGCAAGAGTTGTGGGCTTTGCTTGAATCCTTGGAAGAGGGAAAGAGATGGAGAGGAGGAGAGGGAAGATAAGAACTTTTCATCTCTGTAAACTTTTTCTTGGAGACAGCTCTTCTCTCAGAGCCAATTGAGGAAGAAGATGAAAAATCTCTAACCAACTCTTTTTCAACCCATCTAATAAAATGAGAGAATAAGGGGAGGGAGTTGTAACTCTTTCCCTTAATTAATTTCAATTAAATTAATGTTAGTAATATATATATATATAATTACTTTATTATATATACACACTATATGTTATATCAAATATAACATATAGCCTATAGTTTATATTGCATCAAATACAACATAAACTATAGATTTTATTTTCTCTCAACAATACATGACATTTAATATAAATCATATTTATATTAAATTCACTTATATGAATCTCATCCATATAATTGATATTTGATTCATATCCAAATATTCAATTCCTCTCAATATAAATCATATTTATATTGAATTACATGAATTTCATTCATATAATTGGTATTTGAATCATATTTAAATTCCTCTCATATTACCTTAAATTATAATATATCAAATACATTATATTAATTATATCACATATATAATCAATTTAATTAATTATATCATATATATATTTAATCCCCTCAATTAATTTGAACACTTCAAATTAACCTAAAATTAATCCCCTCAATCCTTGTTGAGTTACAGAGGAGATCTTATGGACCTCTAGATTGAAGCTCCAACGGTACTTGGACTCTTTAATTAAATTACCCAATAGTTGTTAACTGTCGGTCATTCTACTAAAGATCAACAGCTGCATTCTTCGCACTACAATTAAACTTATGTGTCCATTGGATATAACCAATCAACAATGCGATGACCCTTCACAAATTGCTTATAAGTACAGGTAGGCCAAAGTTGTCGTTTTGCCCCTGTAGTTACATCTAACTTCTTAAGTACCACTGATCCCTCTAATGAACAATAAGTTATAGTCCTACTGTCATAAGTTCCTCTCGAGCCAAGAGAAGGTGTGGCCACTATATTCAAGACTCGGAATCAACCCTTAGGAGAGTAATTTATCTACTTGCCCCTGCATCGGGGAATGAGTGAATTCCGTCTTGTGTAGCTGAGTTCCTAGCTCCCCACTAAGACAAATCCCCAATATGATAGGCTTGTTGAGATGGCAATCTGGCCACTCTCATCCATACAAATCAAAGGACCACCTTCATGAGCAGGAGTTCACAACTCACTTAGGATTCAGGTCATGTCACCTATGGTCATCCTAGTGGAATGTAAGTCTCTATTATTAACGACATTATATAAAGAGACTAATCATTTCGTGGTCCAATCTTATAAAAAATCTTTATATAAAATACCCCCACTCACATCTCCACATGAATGATCGGGATTAGGATCAGAGTGATGCAGCGGAAGCGTGGTGGGCCCATAACCCACAGGTCCCAAGATCAGAACCTGTCTCTAATACCAATTGAAAGAACTCTTATTCAAGAGAACCAGTGAGCAGAAGCAAGATCTTTCCAAGCTCATTGTGAAAGAATAAAAAATTTACAAACATACAACCACAGTTATGCAGTATAGAGGAAATTACAGCATGCTTTCTTAACTTAAAAACAAAGGGAATCAAGTGAAATACCTTTGAAGAACTCTTCTTCACGTATTCCCTCGATCTACACTGGTCAAGCGTCCTAGCAAAGTCTAAACGACCAAGAACGCAACTAACAACCAATGTAATCACGAGCTGTCTGATCCTCGAACGACAACTCTCGACACTACCGCTCGATTACCTTGGTATTCTCGGAGTAAAAATCTATGAGGTGTGAGCTCTGTGTGCATTTGCTAGAGGGAAGGAGGATGTATATGATCGAGTTAGGCAATCGAGTAAGTGGGAGAAATAGAAAGTTTATCATATAGACAAAGGGTACTTGATCGTTTAGTAAACGAGGCAGTCGTGTAGCTAATTTGCTCGTCGTTCACTCTCTCAAAAGGGCTATTGTATAGCTCTCTCTTGTTACTCGATCTATTGGTATGCAATACTGCGATTATACAAAAAATGAAAACTATTTTCATTTTATTCTCCAGTTATTAAAACTGAAAATAACCTCCCACTTGCACAAATGGAGAAAAGAAAATAACCAACTAACAATTATCTCATAATTGTTTTATTATAAATAAATATAATAACTAATTTATCATATTATATTTATAACTTATAGTTTTAATATCACATCATATGTAATATTTAAACCATAGTTCTTTTGTCCTTTATTTAATATAAATCATATTTATATTAATTCCTCCAATTAATGTATCTAATACATCAAATCAATTATATCACATATAATTGAACCAATTTAATTATATAATATATAATCAAATTCTCTCTTGTTAATTTGAACACTTCAAACTAACCCAAAAACTGATTCTCAACTTGAATTCATTGAGCTACCAAGGGGAGTTGATGGACCTGTAGCTTGAAGCTCCAACGGTACGTGAATAACTGACTAAACTCTTTAATCACGATATACAACATCTGTTAACTACCGGGCACTCCACTAAAGACCGACAGCTGCACTCTTCTCACTATAGATATATTTCTGTGTCCATTGAATATAACCAATCAATAGTACGATAACCCTTCACAGATCGCTCGTAAGTACAGCTAGGCCAATTTACCATTTTGCCCCTGTAGTTACATCTAACTCCTTAAGTACCACTGATTTCTCTAATGAACAATACACCATAAATCTACTATGAGTGAACACTTCTCGGGCCATGAGAAAGTGTGTGGCACCACATTGTTCAAGCCCCAAAATCAGCCTTTAAGGAACAATCTATCTACTTACCCCTACTTCGGGGAAGGAGTGAATTCTATCTTGTGTAGCTGAGTTCCTAGGTCCCCAATCAGACGAATCCCCAAAGTGGTAGGTTTGAGTCGGCAATTTGGCCACTCGCACCCATGCAAATCAAAGGACCGCCCTCATAGGCAGAATTCCCAACTCACTCAGGATTAAGGACATGTTACATAGGGTCATCCTAGTGAAATGGAAGTAACTTTCATAAATGGTGTTATATAATGAGACTAAACATTTCTTGGTCCGGTCTTATACAAACTCCTTTGTATAGGATACTCTCGTTCGCATGTGTCTACATGAATGATCAGAATCAGACCATCTATAGCACTTTACAATACTTGTAACATCCAAAAAGCGGGTCGTATCTGTAGTGTCACCAAGATAAGGTTTCCCTCCTTTATCCATATACTATAGACCATTTTGGTTATCACTTAAGGCATGGTCCATTTGTTTGTCTCCACATACATGCTTAAGTTACAACGATAACTAGGGATCTTAGTTTATTGGTTTGTGGTTAATGCAACTAAAATATCTCATATTTTATAGACAATAGTGAAGAAAATATCTTATATTATTACATCACAAAATGTTTTTCCATACACATTTTACAAACTACAGGACCCTACAAGATTTATGGCATCAACCCCAACAACACCTACAAAGTGGGCCGTATCTGTAGTGTCACCAAGATAAGGTACCCAGCCTTATCCATCTACTACAGACCGTTTAGGTTATTATTTAAATAATATTCATTTGTAAGTTTCTACATACTTGTTTAAATTACATGAAATAACCTCCTACCTTAGTCTATTAGATTGAGTATATGCTTATAAAACAACACTTATTTTATTAAGAACAATATGTTTATACAAAGTTTACAAACTACGAGATTACAAAGAGATTTAAGACACTAATCCCAATAATAGCGTCGTGGCGTTGCTATATAGACAACCTATTGTACAGATCGATTTTTGCAACGTTCTCCTCCCTTTTGGGCCCCATACCTCTAAATCTTCGTTAGAAAACACCACGAACGACCCAGATTAATAAATTTACAGACTTGGTTGCAATTATGCCAAAAAAAAAGGGCTCATATCGAATTGTAAAAATAAATAGGAAAAGACTAAAGGCCAATCTTGAAACATCCAAAAATTCAAAATCCAAATTCATCCACTTTCATCAACATAAATACAGTATAGAAAAAATCCCACTATAACTCTTAATTGATTTCTAAAATAATAAAAAATTAGGACTCAAAACGATAGCTCTAATACCAATTGAAAGGATGCGTGTACACCCGTGCGAAAATGGATCGTGTCCAAATTTTATTTTTGCAGAAAATGAAATTCAAAGGATAGAAAAACATATACATTTAATTCACAACAGGATACGAGAAAAAAAAAAGGAGAAAATTAGGGTTAGAAGAAACATACCCTTGAAGTCACAAATTCTTCTCAAATTTCTCTCCTTGATCACGAACACTTCAAACTTCTTTTGAACACGCCAAAACCAGCAATGCCCGACCATCGAATTACTTTTGTATTCTTTTTATGGTAAGAATCCACAGGAGTTTTGGGCTTTGTGATTGAAAGGAAATTTGCAGAAAAATTATCATATTGGGAGTGGAGTGATCGTTCTATGTAAAACAAAGAAGAATAGGATCTCTTAATTAACTGCTACTCGCACAATTAACATTAAGAGAAAGAAGGGGAGTTACCTTCCTTAATTAAATTCAAAATTTAAAAATTATACAACTAATTTTTTAATTTTATTTAATATAGATTTATGTAATAACTAATTTACTATATATAACATATATTAAACTATATGTTAGATCTAATATAATATATAACCTATAGTTTATATTATATTATATATAATATAACTTATAGTTTAATGTTCTCTCAATTAACATACAGTATTTAATATGAATCAAATTCAAATTAAAATTAACCTATAGTATTTATATGAATCATATTCATATAAATAATATTTGAATCATATTCAAATATTTATTTCCTCTCAAATAAAACTTTATAATATAATGTATCAAATAAATTATATTAATTATATCATATATAATTAATTAGTTTTAATTATATCTGTTTGGATTGGTGTCCTAATTCTTCCGGAGTCTCGTTGTTTGTAATTATACACATTATTTTATGAATAAAATAATTGTTATTTCATTCTGGCATTTACTCATATCCACATATCCAATAAATAAAGCTCCATAGTTATCTTATGTAAACTTAAGTATGTATATGAGATATACAAGTGGATCATGCCTTAATTGATAACCTAAATAGGTCTGTAGTATACAGATTAAGGTGAGATACATGATCTTGGTGACACTACGGATACGGTCCACTTTGTAGAGGTTTGCAAGTGTTGTAAACTACTACAGATAGTAGATCCTGACCATTCGTGTTGAGACATGCGAGCAACAGTGTCCTATACAAAGAGTTTGTATAAGACCGGACCCCGAGATGACTAGACTCTGTATATAATGCCGTTGATACTGGAGACTTACATCTCACCTAATCAACCATAGGTGACACGACCTCAATCCTGAGTGTTTTGGGAACTCTTGCCTTTAAGGGTGGTCCTTTGATTAGTATGGGTGAGAGTGGCCAGAATGCCAACATGCCTACCTTTTTGGAGACTTGTCTGATTTGGGAGCTGGGAACTCAATTATACAAGATGGAATTCACTCACTCCCTGAAGTAGGGGTAAGTAGATAGATTACTCTCTTAAGGGCTGATTCCGGGGCTTGAACATAGTGGCCACAACTTCTCTTTGAAAGAGAGGACTCAAACATAGTAGGACTATGACTTATGTTCATTAGAGGGATCAATGGTACATAAGGAGTTAGATGTAACTACAGGGGCATAACGATTATTGGCCGAGCTGTAGTTACGAGCGATCTGTGAAAGGTTGTCGCACTGTTGATTGGTTAAGATGGACACATAATATATCTGTTGTAAAGAGAGTTCAGCTGTTGATCTTTAGTGGAGTGCCTGGCAGTTAATGGATGGTGGATCCCATGACTAAAAAGTTTAGTCAATTATTCACGTACCGTTGGAGCTTCGAGCTAAAGGTCCATAAGGTCCCCTTGGTAGCTCAATGGATTAAAGTTGAGGATCAGTTCTTGGTTTTGATTTGAAATGTTTAAATTGACAAGAGGTAATTCGAATATATATGATATGATTGGTATGGTGTATGAGATACATCAAGTGGAGGATTAATGTAATGAGATTTAAATTAAGTGCCATGGACTAGAAAAAGAGCTATGGTTTTTATGTTTTATAAGATGAAATATTAAAACTATAGGTTATAAATATATTATGGTAAGTTAGTTATCATTTATATTTATAATAATATTAATTATTGGATAATTATCTCTTTTTCTTAAATAACCAAGTGAGTGGGAGATTATCGATGGTTTCATGGTAACCGTGAGTTAAAAGGAATAATGTTTTCCTAATTTTAGTAAGATTTGCAAAGATGTTGATTTGAGATTTCCAATCTCGGAAATTACTCATGGATAGTTGTCAAGTAAATCAGATTTACTAAACGACAGCTTGGAGTTAGCTAAACAATCGTGGAATGTTCTTACATGATAGACACCCAGCTAGATGATGAGCTAAACGATCACATAGCTTTTGCTAGATGATCGCATAGCTTTTACTAAATGATTGGGCATCGACCTATACGATAGGCTGCTTCATCTCCCACTTGCTCAATCATTTACACGATTGTTCTTTCTCCAGTTTTCTACCTCTAACCAATTCCACACAGAACCCACCCTTTGGATTCTCACACTGAGAATACTAAGGTAACCTTGTTGGTGGTGTTGTACTCAACTCGACATAGTCGAGGTTCTTTGAAGGTCGTTTGCAGTGTTCGGGGTGTTCGTGACCTTGGCGATTGCTTTGTTCGAGTTTGTTGTGTTCGTGTAGTGTAGCAGTCATGTCGACGAACGTTCGAGTGTTGCTATGTTGCTGTGATCGAGCGTTCGTGATCAAGGAACTTGAAGATGAGTCTACAAAGTTTTGTTGATTCTTGTCCTTGATCTATGGTAAAACATACTGTAATTTATGCTTTATGCATAACTGTATGTTTTCGTTTGTGATTGTAGTTGTAATGTTCATATACGATTGAAATTTGGAAAGATCCTTCCACTGCTCATGGAAATCCTCGTGTCCGATTTCCTTCAATTGGTATCGGAGTCAGGTTGTTCTGATATTCCAAATTTCAATTCTGTTTTGAACTTCTATTACGATCTTGGTGGGTTTTCAGCATTTGTGTTTTATTGTTAAGTGCATTTGTAGATGGCGTTGATGGATGTTTACCAGTTAAATTGCCTTTGTTTAAAGCTTTCTTTCAATTACAAAGTGTTAATTTGTAAGGGTGCCTGTGTTTTTGGGCATAATTAACATATTATCGAGTCAGTAATTCAAAGAGTTTGAGTTAGTCAAGTCATTCGTGATGAAGTTTCGAAGCATGGAGATGCGATTCTCAGCGAAGAAGAAGACAAAGAGTTGGTCGTATCGTGTAACCTCAGGTAAAAAATCGTTGGGATTTAACTAACCGATCGTTTGGGGTAAATTGTTTACTCTATCGCATAGCATTAGTTGCCCGATCGCGTAGACGCTGGAGGTAGACACTCATAGTGGGAGCATTGTTGGATTGATATGGCAACCCTAAAGCGGGGGAAGGGGGATGAATAGGGTTTAATTAAACTTTTTTTCTAAATTAACCCAATTAAACTAGTTAATACACTTTTTATAAATAATAAGAAAAATTCAATTTATGCAACAAATAAGATGAAAAAAAATGTGATAATTTAATTCTACAAAATTTTAGCAAATAAATAAGAATAAACTAAAACATACAATAAATTGCTTAAATTAACTGCAAAAATAAAAAAAAGGAAAGAGTTAGAGAAGAAGACACCGTAATTTTTCTAGTGGTTCGGTCAAACTCGACCTACTCCACTCCCCAAGCGCCTCTTGGGAATTTGAATAAAATCTTTCCGACTCTTTCCATGGATTAGAGCCCAACCGTTACACCACCGCTCCTTTACGGGTTCAAGAGCAAACCCGATCCTTTTACGGTTTAGGATCAAATTGTTACAAATGTTGGAATTTTTGAAGAACACAATACAACTCTCACTAGAGTGGATTTACAAGTTTAAGCACTCAACAAATTTATCCCCACAATACAATAACACTCTCTCAAGAATAAGATGAAAAAAAAATTGGGAACTTAGAGAGAGCAACAATGGAACTTTTGAGTTTTGGAGGATTATGAAATGTTGTTAGTTTAAAATTTGGAGAGGAAGATGGTTTATATAGAGATGGAAAAAGTTTTAGAAACCACAATTAATTTGGACCATTGAATTTTGGAAAAGAAAAATCAATGGTGAAGATTTTAAACTAAACTAGTCGTTCGATACAAATAAAATATAATATTAAATTCCTTTTCTTTTGAAATTTATTTTCTTTTTAAAATTAATCCAAAAAATAAAAAAACATACCATGTGTCAAAAACTAGCCGTTAGACACAAACATAAAATAATATTAAATTCATTTTCCTTTTAATTCATTTTCTTTTTAAATTCATTCTCTTTAAAGTCAATCCAAAAATAAAAAACATACCATGTGTAAAAAACTAGCCGTTAGACACAAACATAAAATAATATTAAATTTATTTTCCTTTTAAATTTCTTTTAAATTTCAATTTTTTTATTTTAAATCAATCCAAAAATCAAAAGTCCATCATATGTTAATCTCTTAATGATCTACCATTCAACTAATATGCTGCCACATGTCTACATGCAAATGGTCTGGTTATGCCACGTCATCCACCACAGTATTTTCCTTATAGAATTGTTTCAGTCATATCGTCTTAGTTTTAGCTCCGATTTGAGTGATTCAAGAGGTGTTGGAATCGTTGTTCCGAGCTCTACACTATGAACATATTAGTTAAGATTTTCAGTAATTAAAAATTTAGTTTCTTATCATCAAAACATTGATTAATTAATTAATTAAAATTAATTAATTTGAGATTACGGGCCAAAAAGCCAACAATCTCCCCTTTTTGATGATGACAAACTACTGAAGAAAAATAGCTTGAAATACATGTAAACCATATGTAGCACATAATAAAATTCAACATATCACTATAAAGATCATTCTTGAAATTCACTCAAAAAAAAAAAAAACTACCCTGAATTAATACAATCAAAATCATAACAAATTTATAGCATATTTTTCTTAAACTTCTTCCCCTTTGGAATCATCAAAAAGAATAATTAAGAAAAATTTAGAATTACATAAATGTTTCCCTTAAAAACATGAACATAAATTTAGCACAACTCCCCCTAAGAATATTAACACATGCTTTCCATATATCCCTCTATCAAAATACGTTCTAAAAGATTTTACAAGTAAAATTATAAAATCAAGAGGCATCACAACGAATAATACCGAGCTCAAGCCTATTTTTGCAAAAGTTTTCTTCATTCAAAGACTTGGTAAAAATATCTGCTAATTGACTATTAGAGCCTACAAATTCAAGAGTAATATTATCATTTTGCACACGCTCTCTAATAAAGGGATGCCTAATATCAATATGCTTAGTCCTAGAATGATGTATAGGATTTGTAGTCAAATTAATAGCACTAGTATTATCACAAAATATAGGCACATTATCAAACTTTAATCCAAAATCACAAAGAGTTTGTTTCATCCAAAGAATTTGAGCACAACAACTAGCAACTGCAATATATTCTGCTTCGGTAGTGGATAAGGCAACCGAATTTTGCTTTTTACTAAACCAAGAAACTAAGGAACTACCAAGAAATTGACAAGTCCCACTAGTACTCTTACGGTCAAGTAAACTACCCGCAAAATCCGCATTGGAATATCCTACCAAATTAAATTCAACATTTCTAGGATACCATAAGCCTAAATCAATAGTACCAAGCAAATATTTAAAAATTCTTTTAACAGCATGTAAATGTGATTCCTTAGGACAAGATTGAAATCTAGCACAAAGACATATACTAAACATAATATCGGGTCTACTAGCAGTTAAATAAAGTAAAGATCCAATCATACCTCTATAAGTTTTTATATCCACACACTTACCTTTTTCATCCTTGTCAAGCTTAGTGGATGTGCTCATAGGAGTTTTTGCAATTTTACCTTCATTGAATTTGAACCTTTTGAGCAAATCCCTTGTGTATTTTTCTTGACTTATGAAAATACCATCCTTGAGTTGTTTGATTTGGAGTCCAAGGAAGAAGCTAAGTTCTCCCATCATACTCATCTCAAATTCACTATGCATGCACTTAGAAAGTTCTTCACACAAAGATGGATTAGTAGAACAAAAAATAATATCATCCACATATATTTGTACTAAAAGCATATCATTTTCTTTAGTCTTAATAAAAAGAGTAGTATCAATTTTACCCATTTTAAATCCATTCTCAAGCAAGAAATTACTAAGTCTATCATACCAAGCTCTTGGAGCTTGTTTTAAGCCATAAAGAGCCTTTTTCAACTTATAGACATGATTAGGAAAATCAAAACTTTCAAACCCCGAAGGTTGTTCTACATAAAATTCCTCCATGATATAACCATTTAAAAATGCACTTTTCACATCCATTTGATACAAAATGAAATTCTTATAAGAAGCAAAAGCAAGCAACATTTTAATAGCTTCTAATCTAGCAACGGGTGCAAAAGTTTCTTCATAATCTATTCCTTCCTCTTGACAATAACCTTGAGCTACAAGTCTAGCTTTATTTCTAATGATATTTCCATTTTCATCCATTTTATTTCTAAAGACTCATTTAGTTCCAATTATAGAAGCATGAGAGGGCCTAGGGACTAACTCCCAAACTTTATTCCTTTCAAATTGATTTAATTCTTCTTGCATAGCTAAAATCCAAAATTCATCATTTTCGGCATCTTTAAAACTTTTTTGTTCAATTTGAGAAACAAAAGCAAGATTATTAAATATATTAAGAGAGGAACGAGTTTTCACACCTTGTTCGGGATCACCAAGAATTAACTCTTTGGGATGGGAAGGAGCATACCTCCACTCTTTAGGCATGGATGAAGAACCAACTTCGTTCTTTTCGATTAAGCTCACCTCTTGCTTACATGAAACAATTTCCTTGCCTTTGTCACTAACAAGTAAATCTCTTCCTTCTAAAACATCACTATAAATAGGCTCATTAGAAATAACATTGCAAGATTCATCAAATACTACATGCATAGATTCCTCAATTACTAAAGTTTTTTTTATTGAAAACTCTATAAGCTTTACAAGTAGAGGAAAGGAAAAGACCAACATCCGTCTTAGAATCAAAATTTCCAAGTTTTTCTTTGTTATTCAAATAAAACATTTTCAACCAAAAACTTTGAAATACCTAGTATTTGGAATTTTGTTATACCAAAGTTCATAAGGAGTTTTATCCAAAGAAGGTCTAATTAAAACTCTATTTAAAACATAACAAGTGGTGTTAATTGTTTCCGCCCAAAAGTATGTAGGTAAACCATACTCATGCAACATTGATCTAGCAAATTCTTGCAAAGTACAATTTTTCCTTTCAACTACACCGTTTTGTTGAGGAGTTCTTGGAGCGGAGAAATTATGAGAAAAACCATTTTCTTCACAAAAAGTTTCAAAAGCATTGCAATCAAATTCTCCTCCATGATCACTCCTAATTTTAGAAATAAAAAAAACCTTTTCATTTTGAACTCTTTTTGCAAAACTAGAAAAGCTTTTCAAAGCATCATCCTTATGTTTTAGCATCAAAACCCAAGTAAATCTTGAAAAATCATCAACTATCACAAAGGCATAATAGTTCCCTCCAAAACTAGCAATTCTAGAAGGGCCAAATAAGTCCATGTGTAATAGTTGAAGGGGTCTAGTTGTAGAGATTACATTTTTAGATTTGAAAGAGGACTTAGTTTGCTTACCCATTTGACAAGCATCACAAATTTTGTCTTTTTCAAATTTAAATTTGGGAAGACCTCTAACAAAAGAATTTTTGGAAATATTTGAAATTAAGTGCATGCTAGCATGTCCTAGTCTTTTACGCCATAACCAAGAATCATTATGCAAAGTCGATAAACATTTATCATTAATAGGACAATCATTCAAATCAATAGTATAAACATTTTCATCTCTATTTCCAACAAATATAACTTTTCTATCACTAGCATTTTCAATGATGCAATTCTTTTTATCAAACACAACTCTAAAGCCTTTATCACACAATTGACTAATACTAAGTAAATCATGCTTCAAACCATCAACCAAAAGTACATTTTCAATTAAAATAGAAGATTCATTACCTATACTACCTTTACCAATTATTTTACCTTTCTTGTTGTCACCAAAGGTTACAAGACCTCCATCCTTTTTGGAGAGAGAGACAAACTTGGATGGGTCTCCCGTCATGTGCCTCGAGCAACCACTATCCAAGTACCACTTGTTTTTCTTAGAGGCTTTCAAACAAACCTACAAACACAAATGTTCAAGTTTGATTCTTTGGTACCCACACTTGTTTGGGTCCTAGATGGTTAGCATTGACAAACTTGGGAATCCATTTCATTTTTGCATAGACATTTAAGGCATTGGATTTAGACAAGTAACAAGAATAAGTTGTATGTCCAAACTTGCCACATGAGAAACAAACAAAATTATGCAACGATTTATCTCTTACAATAAATTTATGCACTCTACTTTTCTTGGAGAAATTATTCCTCTTTGCTCTTTGAGAAAAATTTCTTCTTGGAGAAGTAGTATGAGCATATTTCAATTTAAAACACTTAGGTCTAATATGGCCTTCAACACCACAATAATGACATATAGGCACAAAGTTAGATTTAACATGCTTAGACACAACCTTATGCATATTAAGCTTAGGCATATTATGAGATGCTTTAACAAAGATGGTTTTAGAACTTGAAGGAGTAGAACATTCATCAATATAGCCTAAACCTCTTTTATCACCAAAAGGCTTGCCTACTTCAATTATCTTGTCTAATCTTTGAGCACCTATTGTCAACTGTTTAATAGATTCTTTAGTCTTATCAAGTTCTTGCAAAGTACTAAATTCCTTTTCTTTGAGTAATTTAATCAAATTATCTTTTTCACAACTATCATGCTCAAGAAATTTAACTTTGTCAAGCAAGACATTTTTCTCATCACAATCAAAAGCATGCTTGTCACAAGAGATATTCATTTCATCAATATGCATAGCATCATGCTCATTCTCTTTTAAGCAAGCAATTTCTTCAAGTAAAGACTTATTTTTACTAGATAAAACATTGTATTTCTTTTTAAGCACAACATACTTAGAACTAAGTTTTTCTAAATCATTTTGCATATTTTCAAAAGCTTCAAACAATTAATTATAAGAAAGAGGTTCTAGAGTTACCTCATCATTTTGTTCATCCTCTTTGTCACTATGAGCCATGAAGCAAAAATTGGCCACTTCATTATCACTCCCACTTTTGCTTTCATCGCTATCATCCCAAGTAGCTTTCATTGCTTTCTTCTTGGATTTCTTGGATGATTTGAGAAAAGGACAATTGCTTCTAATATGACCCGGCTTCTTGCATTCATAGCATATTACCTCATCCTTTTTGCTCTTTTCACCTTTTGACTCTTTTTGGTTGGAGAGATGCTTCTTGAATTGCTTATTTCTCTTGATGAAGTTCTTATACTTACGTGAAAGATAGGCAACATCATCATCATCTTCATCAAGGTCATCTTCATCTTGGGAGTCAACTTCTAAAGAGATGGACTTTAAGGCTATACTATTTTCTTTCTTTTTCTTCTCATCCTCCATGTTTTTCTTGATCTTTATCTCATGCGTCAACAATGAGCCCATGAGTTCATCAATGGAGAGAGATTTGAGATCCTTTGCCTCTTGAATGGCGGTGACTTTAGGCTTCCATTGTTTATTCAAAGACCACAATAGCTTCTTTATCTTCTCAAGATTTGAATACTTTTTCCCAAGTCCTTCTAAAGCATTGACAATGTTAGTAAATCTAATAAACATATCGGAAATAGCTTCATTTTCATCAATTTTAAACATTTCATATTGATGAACTAACATGTCAATCTTTGTTTCTTTTACTTGACTAGTTCCTTCATGAGTAATTTCTAATTTATCCCATATCTCTTTAGCGGTTTTGCAAATAGACATTCTATTATACTTAACTTCATTCAAAGTACAAAATAAGCAATTAATAGCTTTGGCATTTAAAGAGCATGCTTTCTTTTCATTTATTGACCATTCTTCCTTAGGTTTTATAGTGCTAACACCATCAACATCTTTTGTCGGATTAAAACCTTCCTCAACAATATCCTATAAATCATAATTAATAGAAAGCAAGAAAATTTTCATTCTATTTTTCCAATAAATATAATTAGTACCATTAAAGAAAGGAGGATTTGTAATAGATTGACTATCGGTAAAAGGGATAAAACCTAAAATTGCCATAGCGAAAAAACAATTAAATTTATCAAGAAATAAATATATCAAGAAGAGCAACCTGCTCTGATACCAATTGTTGGATCGATATGGCAACCCTAGAGGGGGAGGGGGGTGAATAGGGTTTAATTAAACTTTTTTTCTAAATTAACCCAATTAAACTAATTAATACACTTTTTATAAATAATAAGAAAAATTCAATTTATGCAATAAATAAGATGAAAAAAAATGTGATAATTTAATTCTACCAAAATTTAGCAAATAAATAAGAACAAACTAACAATAAATTGCTTAAATTAACTGCAAAAATAAAAAGGAAAGAGTTAGAGAAGAAGACACCGTAATTTTTCTAGTGGTTCGGTCAAACTCGACCTACTCCACTCCCCCAAGTGCCTCTTGGAAATTTGAATAAAATATTTCCGACTCTTTCCATGGATTAGAGCCCAACCGTTACACCACCGCTCCTTTTACGGGTTCAAGAGCAAACCCAATCCTTTTCACGGTTTAGGATCAAATTGTTACAAATGTTGGAATTTTTTAAGAACACAATACAACTCTCACTAGAGTGGATTTACAAGTTTAAGCACTCAACAAATTTATCCCCACAATACAATAACACTCTCTCAAGAATAAGATGAAAAAAAAATTGGGAACTTAGAGAGAGCAACAATGGAACTTTTGAGTTTTGGAGGATTATGAAATGTTGTTAGTTTAAAATTTGGAGAGGAAGATGGTTTATATAGAGATGGAAAAAGTTTTAGAAACCACAATTAATTTGGACCATTGAATTTTGGAAAAGAAAAATCAATGGTGAAGATTTTAAACTAAACTAGTCGTTCGATACAAATAAAATATAATATTAAATTCCTTTTCTTTTGAAATTTATTTTCTTTTTAAAATTAATCCAAAAAATAAAAAAACATACCATGTGTCAAAAACTAGCCGTTAGGCACAAACATAAAATAATATTAAATTCATTTTCCTTTTAATTCATTTTCCTTTTAATTCATTTTCTTTTTAAATTCATTCTTTTTAAAGTCAATCCAAAAATAAAAAACATACCATGTGTAAAAAAAACTAGCCGTTAGACACAAACATAAAATAATATTAAATTTATTTTCTTTCTAAATTTCTTTTAAATTTCAATTTTTTTATTTTAAATCAATCCAAAAATCAAAAGTCCATCATATGTTAATCTCTTAATAATCCACCATTCAACCAATATGTTGCCACATGTCTACATACAAATAGTCTGGTTATGCCACATCATCCACCACGATATTTTCTCTATAGACTTGTTTCGGTCATATCGTCTTCGTTTTAGCTCCGATTTGAGTGATTCAAGAGGTTTTGGAATCGTTGTTCCGAGCACTAAGCTATGGACCTATTAAAACACTAAGATTTTTAGTAATTAAAAATTGAGTTTGTTATCATCAAAATATTGATTGATTAATTAATTAATTAAAATTAATTAAGTTGAGATTAAGGGCCAAAAAGCCAACAAGTATTTGATGCTCATTGTTTAGAAAAAGGCGCATGCTAAATGATCGTGTAGTTAGCATGCCTTATCGCTTAATTACTATCTACATGATCATGCGATATACGATACGTAGAAGCTCGCTCAGTGATCGTTTAGAAGATGGTGCTTCGTCGCATCGTAGTCGTTTAGATGATCGTGTAAGGCTTGCGTTGTGCGGAGCGCGCTAAACGATCATGTACCTCGTGCTTCATCGCTTAGTAAAAGGTACACGATCGTTGCTATGATCGTTTAGCTCTAGGAGCATTGGTAAACGATAGAGCAAAACATTTGTTCTTTCGTGTAGACGATCGCGGGGTTTTTGATGCATGATGGTTTGAGATGCGTTGCTTTGCCTAGACAGTTCAAGACCTGGTTTGCCTGTTTGAACTGAAGACTCCTTTTTTTGTAATAGTTAGCTTTACTTTTGAGGATTAGAGGCAATTTTACCTAGTTCATCAACATTTGTTTATCATACATGTGATGTATGGTGTTTATTTGGCAAAGTTTTGACATATAGTTTAAAAACCCACCTTAGGTTGTGCAATCATTCATGTATCATGTATTATAAATGTTATAATATTGCATGAAGAAATTACTTGTAAGCATGCGCATTCAAATATAAGAGTTGTATTTTACATTCAGTGAGCATTATCATGCATCATCTTTTTATTATAAGTGTTATAGTATAAGGATGTATGGAAGCATGTTATGCCTGTTTCGTTGCTATTTTGTACAAGCGTTATATAAAGAAGTAGCAATGAATGAACAATGCATTGAGCATGACACTTAGGCTGTTTATAATCGTTATGAGTGCCTTGCATGTGTTTAGCTTTGCATTGTGGTTTTGGTTGTTTCCATTTATAAGCGTTATAAAGGAAATTAGAACTAAAATCGAAAAGAAAGAGTTGCATGGGGACTTAGGGTGAACTCAAGCTTTTTTTAAAAGGGTTTTAAAATTAGATTGAGATAGACCTAAGTTCAAATGGTCTAATGAGATTAGTAACCTAGATTAATCTTTTAAAATCGGTTTAATAGGATTAAATTGGTAAGCATAAAAGATTAAATTTGTTTTAAATCTATCTATAAGGGACCTTTTGTCTAAGGCGGGTTCTGTCTAAGCTGGGGTTCTTAAGCTGACGGAAACGGAACACCCTTACCTGGGAACCTACTTGAAAAGGTGAATTAGATAGATTTTCTACAAGCATGCAACAATAGGTCAAAGACTTCGTTAAAGAGTTTAATGGATGATGATCAAAAGTTGTTTAACTATCCATGGTAAAAGTTACTCTTGGGCAAACCTAAAAGTCACTTAGTTAAAATCCTTAGCCGTGTTTTTCTAAGTAAACTGAACCCTAGGTTATAAAATACTCAGTGGGAGGAAGAGATGTATCTGATATGTCTATGATTCCACTCACGTTTCTCCCTAAATGTCCACACCGTGAGATTCATGCTTAGCCTCGTGGTGCCCTGGGAGCATCCCCCTTCAGATGGTGTTTGCATGATTCAATATCAAAGTGGAAGGAGAGAGTGTTTATAGTAAGTGGGTGAAGGGTGTGTGTCAACACGTCCTACAGTCTCTGTCATTGGTTCGTGAGATCATTCTATACTCCCTTGTGGCGCCCTGGGAGCGTCCCTCTTCTGATGGGTATTGTGCAGTTGGTCAAGATCAAGGTGAACACCAGAAATGGATAGGGTCACTTTAGGTTTTGCCCCAGTCGGATTTTTTCCCTTAGGATTGGCTGCTTGGGGCGGATCTCTAGGGCCTAAAATGGCGGGTCACACTTACGCGAGATTGTTAAGTAAGTTAATAATCTCTTGACTAAATCAATGATAGCTAGTCATTATAGGAGAAGGAGTTGTTTTGATATTAATGACTGGTTGAGAATTTCTTAATTCAGATGAGGGTTAATTTACCTCCCTTCAGCAGAATTTTTCTTAAACCTCTGAAACATCATTGCAAAACTCGATGTCACACGGGGTTCATATTAGTTTTGCTAAACCTTTATTGGATGTTGTTTTTTTTACAACGAGTATTTGCTTCAAACCTAACGTAGGTCAATGTGTTTTTCTTTTCAGCAACTCGTTAGTATTTTCGTTTAGTGTCGTTAATATGACTGATTACATACAGTAGAAAGATTCGTGTAAAACGTATTTCGTGGCAAACGACCTCGAATTTGTCATAGTTGAGGAGTGTCCTCAAGTCCCGACCCTTAATCCATCGCGAAGTGTTCATAATGCATATGAGGTGTGGATGAAGGCTAATTCATTGGCCCGACTTCACATTTTGGCTAACATACCTGATGTTTTGGCAAAAAGGGTCGAGAACATGGTCATTGCACGCGAGATCATTGACTCGTTGCAAGATTTATTTGAACGTCAGTTCTTACTTGTCAAGAAAAAATGGATGGATGACGAAACCAGTAGTGTCAGTTGTTCTGACACTGATCCCACTACTCTCCAAAAGAGGAGGATAGACAGTAAATCTGATTTATTGATCTTGGAGACGTGTTTGGTAGAGAATGATGATTCTTCCTGGATCTTAGATTCAGGTGCTACCAATCATGTCAGTTTCTCTTACCAAGGATTCAGTTCGTGGAAAACATTGCCACAGGGAGAGATAACTCTTAGAGTCGGTACTGGTGAGGTTGTTTTAGCTGTTGTTGTAGGCAGGTTGAAGTTATTTGTTGATAAGAAACATTATCTGTTACAGGACAATGTTTTTGTAGTTTCTCATATTAAGAGGAACTTAATCTTGGTTTCTTGTCTCATTGAACAAGGGTATACCGTCTCAGTTTCAGAGAATAAAGTGTTTATTTTCAAGAATGGAATGGAGATTGGTTACAGTTCAATGGAAAGTAACTTATATGAACTAAGGCTATTAGTCATAAAAGCTTTGTTTAACACTGAAATGTTCAATACGACAACAACAGCTAAAAGACCAAAGGTTTCTCCTAAGGATAACGCCCATCTTTGGCATCTAAGAAGTTGGTGAAAAGTGGACTTCTAAAGAGTTTAGAAGAAAACTCCTTGCCGGTATGTGAATCATGCCTCGAAGGCAAGATGACCACATGACCTTTTACTGGAAATGGTTACATAGCCAAGGAAGCCTTAGAGCTTGTACATTCTGACGTTTGTGGTCTGATGAATGTTAGAGCTTAAGGTGGGTATGAATATTTCATCTCTTTCATAAATGATTATTCAAGGTACGAGTATTTCTATCTAATGCAACGTAAGTCTGAAGCCTTTGACAAGTTTATGGAGTATAAGGTTGAAGTTGAAAACTTGTTAGGTAATAAGACAAAAAAACCTTTGAGAAAAACTGATTTATTACATTTTAGTTAATGTAATGATGGGGAATGTAATCAAGAGTTGGTCGTATCTATTACATTTTGACAAGGTTCAACGAAACATGTTACCTAACAGATAACGTTTCTTGTCAATAAATAACTTAGCACGATCAACGCGAACACGAACTCCACAACGGGGATGACACCACCACTAATGAGCCCCGGGTATTCTTGGAGTTAAAACCCAAAGGGTGGGCTTTGGTGAATTTGGTAAAGGACGGAGGAAATACGAATCGTGTAGGCGATAAGCAAGTGGGAGAGAAAACAACGTTATCGCATAACGGGAGTGCTTATCTCATAGAGAAGCTACACGATCGTGTAGGATTTGTTGAACGATCGTTTAGGAAAAGGTATACGATCATTTAGCTAAATCGACACATTATACGATTGTTTAGAGAAGCTATTCGATCATGTAAGCGAAAGTGTGCGATCGTTTAGGTGCGAGGTATACGATCGTTTAGGCGGAGAACACTATCGTCTAGGCTCTCAAGCGATCATTTTCTTTCACCAACGTGCGCTTCACGAAACCTTTTTAGGCGAATTGACCGATTGTCGATTGCATGATTCAAAAATGAAAACTCTTTTCATTTTAACTCATCGGTTACCATAACCGATGTTGCCCACTAACCCACGTCCGAACGTGGAAAAAGGATTAATTATCATATAATAATCAATTAATTAATTAATTAATAAATATAATCATATTATATTTATATCCTATAGTTTGATATCACATATCTACTACAGTATTTTCTCCTCTACTTAATATAAATCATATTTATATCTAATTTCCTCCATAATAATGTATCTCATACATTTGTCAATTATATCATATATAATCGAACTTCCTCTTGTCAATTTGAACATTTCAAATTAACCCAAATACTGGTTCCCGACTTTATCCAAGCTACCCAGGGGACCTAATGGACTTGTGGCTGGAAACTTTAATGGTAAGTGAATAGCTGACTAAACTCTTTAGCCACGAGATCCACCATCCGTTAACTGTCAGGCATTCCACTAAAGACTAATAGTTGAACTCTTCTTACCATAGATATATTTCTGTGTCCATCGAATATAATCAATCATAAGTACGATGACCCTTCACAGATGCTCATAAGTACAGTTGGGCCAAATTACCGTTATACCCCTGTAGTTACATCTCACTTCTTAAGTAACACTGATTCCTCTAATGAACAATACAACATAGTCCAACTATGTGTGAACACCTCTCAGGCCAAGAGAAGATGTGTGGCGCCACATCGTTCAAGCCCCGGAATCAGCCCTTAAGGGAGCCATCTATCTACTTTCCCCTGCCTCGGGGAAGGAGTGAATTCCATCTTGTGTAGCTAAGTTCCCAGCTCTCAAATCAGACGAATCCCCAAATTGGTAGGTTTGAATCGGTGACTCGGCCACTCACACCCATACAAATCAAAGGACCACCCTCAATGGTAGGATTTCCCAACTCACTCAGGATTTGGGTCATGTTACCTATGGTCATCCTAGTGAAGTGAAGTCTTTGTCATGAATGGTGTTATATAACAAGACGTTAACACTTCGTGGTTAGGTCTTATACAAACTCTTTGTATAGGACGCCCCCGATCGCATGTCCCTAACATGAATGATCAGGATCAAACCATCTGTGACAAGTCACAACACCTTTGACCATTCCACAAAGCGGGCTGCATCCGTAGCGTTACCAGGATAAGGTTTCCCTCCTATAACCATATACTACAAACCATTTTGATTATCACTCAAGACATGATATACTTGTATGTCACCACATACATGTTTGAGTCACATACAGATAACCAGGGATTTTATGTTTATTGGTTTGTGGTAAAGCAAATAAAACAAGTAACTAAGCAATAATACAAGATGTGAAGTAAATATCATATATGAACAAGATAAGTGTTCTTACATACTGTTTACAAACTACAGGACACGGGACTTTAGGGCATCAACCCCAACAAAGAGTATCCAAATTAAAAAGAATGGAGAAAGGAAAAAGAAAACTTCGGCAAATAAAGGTAGCGCCAATGTTGCAAAAGGTAAATGTTTCTATTGCAACGAAGATAGGCACTAGAAAGGAAACTGCCCTAAATACCTTGTTGAAAAGAAGACTGAAAAGGCAAAACAAGGTTAATTTGTTTACTCGTAATTGAAACATGTTTAGTGGAAAATTCTCATTTGACCTGGATATTAGATTTAGGCGTTGCTAACCATATTTACACTTTCATTCAGGAAACTAGTTCCTAGAAACAACTGACATAGAATGAGATGACTTTCAAGGTAGGAACAGGTGAAGTCATTTCGGCTCGTGCAGTGGGAGATCTAAAGTTATTTTTCGGAGATGCCTACATTTTGTTAGAAAATGTACATTATGTACTTGAGATGAAAAATAACTTAATATCAATCTCTTGTTTATTAGAACATATCTATAAAGTTACTTTTGATATCAATGAAGTGTTCATTAGTTCAAGAGGTATTCAAATATGTTCTGCGAAACTTGAAAATAACTTGTATGTGTTAAAACCAACTAAGGTGAAAGCTATTTCAAATATAGAGACATTTAAAACAGCTGAAGACTTAGACACATAAATCTCAATAGGATTGAGAGATTAATAAAGAATGGACTTCTAAATCAGTCAGAAGACTATTCTCTACCTCCATGTGAATCATGTCTTGAGGGTAAAATGACTAAAAGATCTTTTTCAAGAAAATGTCTAAGAGCCAAAGAACCTTTAGAGCTCATACATTCATACCTCTATGGTCCAATGAATGTTAAAGCTCGAGGAGGATCTGAATATTTCATTAGTTTTATTGATGATTAATCAATATATGGCTACGTTTACCTAATGCATCATAAGTCTGAAACTCTTGAAAAGTTCAAGGAATATAAGGCAGAGGTTGAAAACTTATTAGGTAAAAAGATTAAAAAACTTCAATCAGATTGAGGTGGTGAGTATATGGATTTAAAATCCCAGGACTATTTGATAAAACATGGAATTAATCTCAGCTTACCGCACTCGGTACACCACAACAAAATGATGTAGTGGAAAGGAGAAGTAGAACCCTATTAGACATGGTTCGTTCGACGATGAGTTACGTTCAGTTACCTCAATCATTTCGACGATATGTAGTACAAACTGCAGTATATTTTGAACATGGTTCCCTCGAAAAGTGTTTCAGAAACACCATAAGAGTTATAAAGACGGCATAAAGGTAGTTTATGTCACTTCAAGATTTGGGGATGCCTAACATATGTGTTGGTTTAAAACCCAAATAAATTATAACAACGTTCTAAAGTATGCCTATTTGTAGGATATCTAAAAGAAATAAAAGATGGTCTGTTTTATGATTCTCAAAATGATAAAGTGTTTGTATCGACAAGTGCTACATTCTTAGAGGAAGATCATATAAGAAATCATCAACCTCGCAATAAACTAGTATTAAATGAAATGTCCAAAAAAACTACAGATAGATCAACAAAAGTTATTGAACAGGTTGGTCTTTAAAAAAAAAAAGTTATTGATGGAACTGGTCTGTCACATCCTTCTCAAGAATTGAGAATGCCTCGACGTAGTGAGAGGATTGTTCAACAGTTTGACCGGTACATGTGTTTGACAGAAACTCAAGTCATCATACTTGATGACGGCTTGGAGGATCCATTGACCTTTAAACAATCAATGGAGGATGTAGATCGAGACCAATGCATAAAAGCCAAGGACCTTGAAATGGAATCTATGTACCTCAATTCAGTTTGGGAACTTGTAGATCAACCTGTGGGGTAAAACCTACTGGCTGCAAGTGGATCTACAAGAGAAAACGAGACCAAGTTGGTAATGTACAAACCTACAAAGCTAGACTCGTGGCAAAAGAATTTACCCAAAGAGAGGGGGTGGATTACGAACAAACCTTCTTTCCAATTGCCATGGTTAAGTCTATTAGAATACTCTTATCCATTGCTGCTTTTTATGATTATGAAATATGGGAAATGGATGTCAAGACAACATATCTAAATAGCTATCTTAAAAAGAGTATCTACATGTCTCAACCAGAGGGATTCATTGAACAGGGTCAAGAGCCAAAGGTCTGCAAGCTTAAAAGATCCATTTATGAATTAAAACAAGCATCTTGATCCTAGAATATAAGATTTTACATTGCAATCAATTTTTATGGCTTTGAACAAAATGTTGATGAACCTTTTCTGGTACTATATGTTGATGATATCCTACTAATTAGGAATCGGTAGGTTTTCTTGCTGACGTTAAAAAATGGTTAGCATCACAATTTCAAATGAAAGGTTTAGGAGATGCACAATATATTATTGGAATCCAAATATTTTGGGAATCGCAAGAATAGAACGATAGCATTATCTATAGCATTTTATATAGACAAGATGTTTCTAGATATAAAATACAAAATTCCAAAAGAGGTTTATTACATTTTCAACATGGAACTCATATGTTTAAGAAACAATGTTATAAGACACCTCAAAAAGTTGAGGCTATGGAAAGAATTTCTTATGCATCATCAATCGAGAGTTTGATGTAAGTCATGTTGTGTACATGTCCAGACATATGCTTTTTTATTGGAATAGTCAACAAGTTTCAGTCCAATCATGGATTTAGTTATTGGACTGTCGTTAAAAACATCCTCAAGTATCTTTGGAGAACGAGAAATTATATGCTCATGTATGGTTATAAGGATTTGATCTTCACTGGATACACTGATTCTTATTTTTAAACCAATGCGAGTTCCTAAAAATGTACTTCGGGATCAGTATTCACTTTGAATGGAGGAGCTATAGTATGGAAGAGTATAACGCAAAGTTGTATTGTTGACTCCACCATAGAAGCATAATATGTAGTTGGATGTAAAGCAACCAAAGAAGCAATACGGCTTAGAAAGTTCTTGACCGATTTGAAACTGGTTTCAAATATGCAGCTTCTGATCACCATCTAATTGATAACAATGGAGCAGTTGCAAACTTAAAAGAACCAATAAGCCATAAGTGCAGAAAGCACATCGAGCACAAGTATCATCTCATCAGGGAGATAGTAAACCGAGGAAATGTGATTGTCATGTGGATAGCCTTCGAAGATAATTTAGCTGATCTATTTACAAAGGCCCTCATGGCTAAAGTTTTCGAGGGTCACCTAGACGGACTAGGACTATGAATTTCAAAAATCTTGGGCAAGTGGAAGGATTTAATGGCTATATAGATGCACTAGTTTATTCTATTTATTCTCTCATACCCAACATATATTTGTATATATTTAAACCCACTAGAGCTTTAGTCCAAGTGGGAATTTGTTGGGTTTTATGTCCTAAAACTCACAGTTTGTAAAGCTAAACATATTTTATTTACAATAAAAATTTTATTGAGATTTATTCAGTAAGGTTTTTTTTGAATATGTAAATTGCACTTGTAAAACCTAAATCTAATAAACTAACGAGCCCCTGGCAATAGTCTGAATACTTGAACCTTATGTGGAGACATAAAAGAGGATTAGGTTTGAGTATATAGCCAAAATAGTCTATAAGTATAAGGATAGGGTTGGGTACTTATCCTTGGGACACTATGGATGCGGCCTACTTTGTATTAGATACAAACGATGTGATTCAAAAATCGTTCATGTGGAGACATGCGAGTGGGGGCATCCTATGCAAAAGATGTTTGCATAGGATTAGACCAAAAAATAGTTACTTTTCTTTATAACAGCCATTTACTATTAAAACTGACTATTTCAATTTGATGACCTAAGGTAACTCGATCTCAATGCTGAGCTAATTATGAATTCTTGTTTATTCCGAATTATACTTTAGTCTACGTGGGCTAGAGTGGCTTAATATTTTCACTCAATAAGCCTCACATTTTAGAGGTAAGATCGGACTGATAGCTGGGTACATAGTCCTGCAAGATGGAATTCACTCCTACCCGTTTCTAGGTTAGTAGATAGGTTGTTCCCTTAAGTACTGACTTTTAATCTTGAACAATGAAGCCCCTCCCACTCTATGGTTGAGAGGGACTTGGATTAGTGGTAGGACCATAAACCAATTATTCATTAGTGGATTAGTGAAGACGTAAGGAGCAAGATGTTTTATGGGGGTAAAATGGTAAATTTGTTCCAACTGTAAATACGAACAACCTATGAAAAATCGACTTACTGATTATGGTTAAATCAAGTGGATAGAAATATATCTACAATGAGGAGAGTGCTAAGGAAATCAGACATGAGGATTTCCATGAGCAGCAAAATAATTGTTCCAAATTCCATTCAAAATTGAACACTAACAATTGCAGTCAAGAAACAGAAACTTACAGGTTATGCACAATACGAAATTATAGCATGTTTTAAGAACATCAAGGGATAGAATATCACACCTTTAAAGACTCATTCTTCAAACTCCGTCGATCACGAACGCTTGTATAGTCTCCAAGACAACAACACATAAACACTCGAACACAACGACCGTAACACAACACAATCAACAGCAAACACGAACTCAACGATCTCCAAGATCACGAACCCAAAAAACGGCCTCTAAAACCTCAAACTCAGTCAAGTTGAGTGAGGACACCACCACAATGGTTACCTTGGTATTCTCAGTGTGAGAATCTAGAAGTGTGGGCTTTGTGTGGACTTGGTTAGAGGAAGATACCGGAGGAGTAATAATCGTGTAGACGATTGAAGAAATGGGAGATGACAAAAGTCTATCGTATAGAAAAATGCTCAATCGTGTAGAAGAAGGCAACCTATTGTATAGAGAATGCCCTGTGATCATTTAGCTACGACCAGTTGAGTGAACTATCGTATAGTAACACTCCACGATCGTTTAGTCTCTTTGTCAGCTATCGTTTAGTGAAACTTATTCACTTGACAGCAATCCATGAGTTCCTTTCCGAGAATAGCAACACTACTAAATTTAGGAAAACATTTTTTCTTTTATCTCATGGTTACCATAAAACCACCAATAACCTCCCACTCAATTGCTTATTAAAGAAAAAGAGATAATTATCCAATAATTAATATTATTATAAATATATATGATAACCAACTTACCATATTATATTTATAACCTATAGTTTTAATATTTCATCTTATGAAACATATAAACCATAGTTCTTTTTCTATTTCATGGTACTTAATGTAAATCTCATTTACATTATCCACTTGATATATCGCATATATCATATCGATCATATCATATATAATTGAATTTTCTCTTGTCAATTTGAACATTTCAAAATCAACCGCAAGAACTAATTCTCAACTTGAATCCATTGAGCTACTAAGGGTACCTTATGAACCTGTAGCTTGAAGCTTCAACGATACGTGAATAACTGTCTAAACTCTTTAGTCCTGGGATCCACCACCCGTTCACTACCAGGCACTCCACTAAAGACCAACAGTTGCACTTTTCTTACTACAGATATATTTTGTGTCCATATCAACTAGTCAACAGTGCGATAACTCTTCACAGATCGCTCATAAGTACAGCTGAGCCAATATACCGTTATGCCACTGTAGTTACATCTAAATCCTTAAGTACCATTGATCCCTCTAATGAACATAAGTCATAATCTTACTATGGCTGAGTCCTCTCTTCCTATTCAAGACCCAGAATTAGCCCTTAAGGGAGCAATCTAGCTACTTACCCCTGCTTTGGGGAAGGAGTGAATTCAATTTTGTGTAATTGAGTTCCCAACTCCCAAATAAAACAAATTCCCAAAAAGGTAGGCTTATTGAGTTGGAAATCTAACCACTCTCATCCATACTAATAAAAGAACCACCCTCAAAGGCAGGAGTTTCCAAAACACTCAGGATTGAGGTCATGTCACCTATGGTCGTTTAGGTGAGATGTTTGTCTCAAGTATCAACGACGTTATATAAAGAGACTATTCATCTCGTGGTCCGGTCTTATACAAACTCTTTGTATAGGACATCTCTACTCACATTTATCACATGAATGGTCAGGATCTACCATCTGTAGTTGTTCATAACACTTGTAAATCTCTACACGTATCCATAGTGTCACTAGGATCAGCTTTCCCTCCTTAATCTTTATATTGCAAACCTTTTTAGTATATCTCATATGCATGATCCACTTTTATATCTCATATACATGCTTAAGTTTAGATATAATAACCATGGAGCTTTATTTATTGGATATGAGTAAATTGTTGGATTTTATGTCCTAAAACTCGTAGTTTGTAATATCATATTCTTGTTCAATAAAGCTGTTATTGAAAATCTTTAGTAAATTTAAATTCTATATTCATGAAATCCAATAAACTAAGGATCTGAGGCTCTTAAGTTTAAATTTGAACTTTATGTAGTGACATAAATGTGGATCAAGTTCAAATATATAGCCAAAATGGTCTATAGTATATGAATAAGATTGGACGCCTTATTCTGGGGACACTATGGATGCGGCCCATTTTATAGTTAGTACAAACGATGTGATCCTAAACTGTTCATGTGGAGGCATGAAAATGGGGGCATCCTATGTAAAGAGTTTACATAAGACTGAACCATAAAATAGTCACTTTTTACGTTTTAAATGTCGTTTAATGTATAAAACTGACTATTTCGTTAATTGATGACCTAGGTAACTTAATCTTAATCCTAAGCTAACTATGAACTCCTGTTCACTCGGAATTATCCTTAGATCTGCATAGATGAGAGCAGCTCATTATCGCTAGCCCAATAAGCCTCCCATTTTAGGGGTAAGATCAGGTGGATAACTGGAAACATAGGGTGCAAGAAGAAATTCACTGCTACCCGTTATAGGGATAGTAGATAGGTTGTTCCCTTTAGTACTGAATCCAGGTCTTGAACAAGAGGCCCCACCCTCTCATTGGCCCGAGAGGAGTTCGGTTTATAGGTTGAACCTTAAACCAATTGTTCATTAGAGGATCAGTGGAACTTAAGGAATAAGATGTAGTCTCGGGGGTAAAACGATTTTTTATGACCCAGCCAAGATTACGAACAACCTGTGAAAGATTAACTTATTAATCATGGTTATATCATATAGACACAAATATATCTATAGTGAGGGGAGTGCAACTATGAGACTATAGTGGAATGACCCGTGAGTTAACGAATGTTAATTAGCTCCATCTAAAGAGTTTAGCCAGCTAATCTCGGATCGTTGGAGCCCATGATCTATAGGTCCATTAGGTTCCCTTACTAGCTCATATGGAATAAACTTAGAACAGTATGATAGAATAATTCGAATTGTTCAAATTAGGTGAAGAGAGAGAAACCGACAAGTATATGTGATATAGTGATCGCTTTTTTAGTTTAGAGATACAGCTTTAATATTTAAATGTGATTTAAATATCAAGAATATGAATACGTTCATATTCGGAAGCTCGGAAATAATGGAAATGGTCAAAGATGTAAAAAGTCAAAGAGTTGACTTTTGACTTTGAAAAGTCAAACTTTGACCGACCTTATATTCAAATGTGATTTGAATTTCGAGAAAATGAATGGGATTCATGCTCGGGAGGTCAAAATTAGTCAACATGGATAAAATCATAAAAAGTCAAAATGTTGACTTTTCAGTCAAAGTTTGAATTTGACCAAATGACTATTTTGCCCTTTGACTAAAGTTAGTGGGAAAATCTAAACTTTTGTTGGATAATTTCACTAACAAAATAGTGGGCTAGGTGTTGGCTTATAGTGGAGACATTAAGCCCACTTAGATAGTGGATTCTAGGTGTTGGGATTTTATGAAGTTATTTCATGCAATTTTGCATGGCCCTTTTCTATAAATATGAGCTTGTAATTTTGGATTAAAAACATTTGTACTTTTTGCCAAAATAGTTTTCTAAAATTGGGCAAAAAAAAAAAAAACTCAAACCCAACCCAAAATCCCTTCTTTATTTCCATCTCTTTCTCTCTCTCGGGTTCTTCATCCATCGGGTCCCACAATCTGATTCTGAGTCCAGAGGATAGTAGGTCAACTCTAGTGGTTGTCCGGTTCATGTTCGAGCGGAGATAGACGAGTTTCGGGAGCTTCAAAGGTGATATTTCAAAATAACCCTAATTAGTTTATTTAGGGTTGCATGTTTAATTTATGCAATTAGAGTAAAATTGATCCTCAATTCCACTGCGCATGCCTACTTTTCCATAATAAATGCCAAATAAAATAACTCTTATTTTATTTATAACAATGTGTACAATTTACAAACTACGAGACTACGGGAAAATTAGGACACATATCCCAACAAGTACAACCACTAGGCTATAGTGGAGTATCTCGGTAGTTAATGAATATTGATTAATTTGGTTAGAGAAGTTTAGCAAATTAATCTAACATCGTTGGAGCTCATGATCTGTAGGTCCATTAGATCCATTTACTAGCTCACAACTGGATTGATCCTTAGAATATCATGGTGAGAGAATTTGAAATGTTCAAATTCAATTTAAAGGAATTACCAATTATATACAATATAATTAGGCATCTAATTATTGAATTAAATGGAATTGGAGAGTTGTAAAATATTTAAATATAATTTAAATATTTTAGGGATTCATTAAGTGTTATGTTAATTTAATATTTGATATTAAATTAATTTTAATAAATTTTTTTATTAATTAAATTATTTAAAATTAATTTTGTAGAAATTAATTTTAAAGTTGATTTAAATTCAATTTTGGAAATAAACATAAAATGAATTTATGAAGAAAATGGAATTAGCGGGAAAATCCCACAAATTCCACTTTCTAAAACACCTGATTTTCCACTTTCTATTATTGATTTGATTTTCAGGCAAAACTTCATGAAATAGAAGTTGATTCAGCTAAGAAGACTCTGACATGCAAGTTAAATTTGATGAAAAACTGTTCTTCATCTCATAGACTCAAAATGCAGAAAAATTCACCAAAAATTCCCTTAAATTGCTACCCATTTTGTATTACACAATCCAATCTAAGGCCAAGAGTTTAGGGTGAAGATCTTGTGGTAGTCAACATCAACATTGAAGAAAAAATTCGCAAAGATTTGTAACAATTTCATGAATTCTTCAAAGGTTTCTTCTATAAACCCTAATATTCTTAAAATTGTTGAATATGCATGCTAATCCACTAAAATTGATGTAGTTAGAATACTTAGGATCCTAATAGCTTCCGTTTTTTTAATGTTAGCTCGATCAATTAGAAGCCCTAATGATATGAGATTAATTGATTAAACTCCTTTAATCCAATTAAAGAACAGTGTAAAAGGCCATGGGAAGCAAGACATTGCTTACCGGGCTTGTTATCTCTCAAATCCATTTGTTATTTTGTATTCTGTACTTTATTTGTAGAAAATGGAAACTTCATTTCAATCTATGTTCAATCTCTCCATACCATGTATGGGTAGCTAAATTTTTGAATGGGTTGAGAAGTACTTAGCTAGCATGACTTAAGATTACATTTTATGCAATCATCTTGTCTTTTGTATGCATTATTCACCCTTTGGACATACTTGAGAGAGTAGTCTAAAGATAGAATCTAGACTTGAGAGTGTCAGATTAGAATCTAGGCTCGAAAGAGTCAGATTAGAATCGGATAAGCAAGAGTAGAAACTTAGACATAAGTTCTATTGCTATTTACACATTGCATGCACCCTAGAAATAGGAAATGATGGTATGTAGTCACCTTGTCTTATGTGCGCGTCATTCATCATATGCAAGAATAGAGACTTAGACATAAATTCTATCGACAATTTCGCATATGCATCGCATGCGTCCTAAAAATAGGAATTGCGTAATTCTGCTTTGAGAAATGTAGTACTGATATTTGTGTGTAGCATGATCGCATAACTTGTGCACAATCTTATGAAATGTTAGTTAAACCCCTTCTCAACCCCTTCATCGCATACTTATCGTATTTCTACGCTTTCATCACTCCGCGTTCAACTCCATCGCATAGGAAAAATCTCAATCAAAACACTATCCACTTCATTTATTTTTAGCACCGCAATAAAATCAAAGAGTCTGTTGCATATCTACTTAGTAGCACTGTGTTCGACTCTGGACTTACCAGGAAACCTAAGAAGGCTTATACTTGGGCTTTGTTAGAAGAACTTGCATGATCACCGCATAACACACATCATCGCAAACGCACACCATAGCACATCATAAATTCTACGCATCAAGTTTTTGGCGTCGTTGCTGAGGACTACGGTATAGATTGCGCTAACATCAAACCTCTTTGATCTTTGCAGCTTTCGACCTTTGTGCATTGACATTCCTTTGGTAAAGGAAGAAGTAAGTGTCGCATGAGCGAAGGAACACTCCTGAGCCCAACTACGATCCAGAGATCGAAAGAACATTTCGCAGAAGACAGAGAAACAGACGTCGACAACAAGGAAGAACTCATAGAATGGTTGAACAACCGGAAGAATGAGCTATAAATGTAAACAACATAATGGAAAATCCTATCCTACTGGCAAATGATCGCAATAGACCAATCTGGGACTATGCGTCACCAAACTTGTATGATTTCTCCCCAGGAATCATGAGACCAGCTTTGGATGGATTAAGGTTTAAGATGAAGCCGGTAATGTTACAAATGATATAGACATCAGGACAGTACGGAGGACGGCATGGTGAAGATTCACACGCCCATCTCCAAAGCTTCATTGAAATTTGTAACACTTTTGTGTTTCCTAATATCTCCGCTGAAGAAGTTTGACTCATGCTATTTCCATTTTCACTATGCGATAAAGCAAGAAAATGGGCATACTCCTTCGAACCAAGAGAGATAACTTCATGGGAATAGGTTGTGGAGAAGTTTATGAAGAAGTATTTCCCTCCTACAGAGAATGCCAGAAAGAGGTAGTTAATCACTAATTTTGAACAAGAAGAAGACGAATCACCCAATGACGCATGGGCGAGGTTCAAGAGATCAGTGCACGACTGCCCGCACAATGGATTTTCAGATTGCCTCCAAATGGAGATTTTCTATCGTGGACTTTCCTGCATCGCAGACAGCTGCCAATGTGGCAGCAGTAGGCGGTCTGCTGGACAAGACTTATGATGAGGCAAAGAACATTCTTGATCGCATATCGAAAAATCATGAAGATTGGCAAGAAAGTGATCAACGAGTAAAACCCATATAAGGTAATGCAAATAAAGGTGCTATCGCATCTTTACAAAATCAGATGAATGCGATGATAAATTTATTACAAGGAATCGCAATAAACAATCTCAGGACGCAAAGAGAGCAAGTCAACGCGATAAAACAGGCAAGCACCAATTGTGCTACATGTAGAGAATTGCATTCAGTTGAAGAGTGTCCACGAAACCGACAGTCAATATACTTTGTTAAGAACAACCCTTTTTCAAACACGTACAACCTCAGGTGGAGAAACCACCCTAATTTTTCTTGGAAAAATAACCAACAACAAGGCTATCAACCTATGGCGCAAAAAGAAGGAGCACAAGCCAACAGCTCTTAAACACCACCACCGTCCTCTCTAGAGAACCTGTTAAAACAGTACATCGAAAAGAATGAGATGGTCCTCCAGAACCAGGCAACTCCCATCCACAACTTGGAAATCGAAATAGGACAGATTGCAGGAGAGCTGAAAAACAGACTGCAGGGAACACTGTCGAGCTCATCTGAGCTCCCACGTAACCCGGGGAACACAGGGAAAGAACACTGCCAAGCAGTCACCCTGCAAAGTGGAAAAACGACGGTGGAAAAACGACAGTCACCCTACACTGTCGAGCTCATCTCTAGCAGGACCGATTCAAATGCGATGGAACCAAAGAAATTGTTGATGCAAACTGAGTCAAAAGAGTCCGAGATTATGGAACCTGAAGTTGCAACCACCTCTAAGCCTCAAGACCATGGAACAGTGAAAGTACAGCTACCTCTATTCCCTCAAAGACTGAAAAATAAGCAAAACGATGAAGGTCAGTATCATTGCTTCTTGGAAATATTAAAACAACTACACATCAATATTCCATTTACAGAAGCGATAGAGCAGATGTCAAAATATGCCAAGTTTTTTAAGGATATGGTGTCAAAGAAAAAAAGCACAGGAAAATTCGCCACGGTGGCATTAACAAAAAATCAAACACTATAATCCCACTGAAGATGCGACCCAGACAGCTTTACGATACCCTGCTCAATATGAGGGATCTACATCGATCAAGCATTATGCGATCATGGGGCAAGATCAATTTAATGCCCTTTTCAATCTTCAAACAATTGAATGTAGGATAGCTGACACCCACGACAGTGACTCTCCATCTTGCATATAGGTCCCTGGTACACCCTACAAACTTCATCATTCTAGATTATGAAGCAAACAAAGACGTGCCAATCATATTGGGACGACCATTCTTGTCTACTGGTCGTGCCCAAATAGATGTGCACAAAGAAGAGATCACGATGAGCATCAATGGAAAGAAGCTCAGGTTTAACATCATCAAGGCAATGAAGTTTCCAGAAGATGAAGGCCTATCATATTCCGACAATGAACACACTTACAATGAAGATTTAGAATTCGAAGAAGAAGATGAAGAAAGAGAGGATGCGACAGCATCCTTAGAAACCTGCCATGTAATAACAGAGATAGTGAACAATGAAGAAAAGTTGAATTTGAATGAAGAGAGAAAAACATAGAAACCTTCCTTAGAGCAATCACCTACGCTTGAGCTGAAAACTCTACCAAATCATTTGAATTACGTCTTCCTTGACCAAAATGAAACCTTTTCAGTAATAATATCCTCTACATTACCAGAAGAAAAAAAATGTGTTGCTCAGTATTCTGAAGAAATATATTAAACCAATCGAGTGGACACTCGCTGATATCAGAGGTATTAGCCTGACGTACTACATGCACAGAATTCGGCTCGAAGAAAACCAGAAAGGCTCTATAGAACCTCAATGCAGACTGAACCCTGCGATGAAAGAGGTTGTTAAAAAATAAATCATTAAATGGCTAGATGCTGACATCATATACCCTATCGCCGATAGCACTTGGGTTAGCCCCGTGCAATGCATTCCCAAGAAGGGTCGAATGACAGTATTCTCGGACGCAAACAATGAGTTAATCCCCATGAGGACCGTCACTGGCTGACGGATTTGTATGGACTACCGAAAGCTCAATGTGGCGATTAAGAAAGATCATTTCCCTTTACCTTTCATTGATCAAATGCTAAACCGACTAGCAGAAAATGACTACTTCTGTTTTCTTGATGGGTATGAAGGCTATAACCAGATTATGATAGCACCAGAAGATCAGGAAAAAACCACATTCACCTACCCATACAGAATGTTCACTTTTCGTCGCATGCCTTTTGGACTATGCAATGCGTCGAGCACGTTTCAGAGTTGTATGATGGCAATCTTCTCCGAGTACCTAGAAGACTCAGTTGAAATCTTTATGGACGATTTCTCAGTCTACGGGCAAACGTATGAAGTCTGTCTAAAAAACTTAGAAAGAATATTCAAAAGATGCGAAGAGACTAATCTGGTGCTGAATTGGGAATAGTGCCATTTCATGGTTAAAGAAGGAATTGTGCTCGGGCACAAGGTTTCAAATGAGGGGCTAGAGGTGGATAAAGCAAAAATTGAGGCCATTGAAAACATTCCACCTCAAGCAAATGTAAAAGCTTTAAGGAGTTTCTTAGGACATGTGGGGTTCTACAGGCGATTTGTGAAGGACTTCTCAAAAGTAGCTCGACCATTGAATGCGTTGCTGGAAGCTGTTAGAATTTTTTACTTTGATTCACATTGCCTCACCGTATTCAAAGCACTGAAGGACACATTAACTACAACGCCTATTTTGATCACACCCGATTGGACAAAACCATTCGAACTGATGTGCGATGCCAGCGGATATGCGATTGGGGAAGTTTTAGCATAGAAGGAAAAGACAATGTTACACCCCATCGCATATGCGAGTAGAACATTGAACTCCACATAGGCAAACTACACCACCATAGAGAAGTAGCTTCTAGCGGTAATCTTTGCGATTGAAAAATTCAGACCGTACTTGTTGGGATCCAAAGTTATTGTCCACACCGACCACTCGGCAATAAGATATTTAATGATTAAAAGAGATGCAAAACCGAGGCTAATCCGATAGGTTCTCCTCCGTCAACAATTTAATATGGAGTTAATCGATCGCAAGGGAATGGAGAACCAGGTCGTTGACCATTTATCGAGGCTAGAGAATCCTAAAGTGGACTGCATTCAGTCGGAGGTAAACGCATCCTTCCTGGATGAACAATTTCTTAATTGAAGAACTATCCTGGTATGCAGATATTGTCAATTTCTTGGTCTGCAAACAGTTACCGAAAAATTACATATCCCACCAAAAGAAGTGGCTCATTCATGAATGTAAATCCTACTACTAGGACGAGCCAAATCTTTACAGAAGGGAACCAGACCAGATCTTGAGACTCTGTGTTCCAGAGACTGCTTTTCAGCGCATAATTTTTCAATGTCATGACTTACCCTATGGAGGACATTTGGGGGGACAGCGCATAGCTGCAAAAGTTTTGCAAAGCGGGTATTACTGGCCAACTCTGTTTAAGGATGCACGAGACTATTTTATGAAATGCGATAAGTGCCAACGCACTGGAAACATTTCAAAGAAAAATGCGATGCCAATGAACATCATATTGGAATTGGAACTTTTTAACGTCTAGGGCATAGATTTCATGGGACCATTCCCACCATCAAATGGTCATAAATACATTCTGTTGGTCGTCGACTATGTTTCCAAGTGGATTGAAGCAGTGTCATGCATCGTAAACGATGCGGCAATAGTCTCCAAATTCTTATAGAGAAACATCTTCACTCGTTTTGGCACCCCACGTGCCATAATAAGTGACGAAGGGACCCACTTTCTCAATCAAATCATTAAAAAACTACTGATCAAATACAATGTCCACCATAAGATCGCCACCGCATATCACCTCCAGACAAACAGACAGGCAGAGGTTTCTAACAGAGAAATCAAGCTGATTTTAGAAAAGGTGGTGAATCCCTCACGGAAGAACTGGGCCATGAAGATTGACGATGCCTTGTGGGCATATAGGACTGCCTATACAACACCCATAGGTATGTCACCGTATGCATTGGTGTTTGGGAAGGCGTGTCGTCTACCGATGGAATTAGAGCATAAGAGGCTGTAGGTAGTGAAGAAGCTTAACTTTGATTTGAAGGCTACAGGGGAGGATAGAAAACTTCAATTACTCGAGCTGGACGAATGGAAACTACAGGCGTATGAAAATGCCAAAATCTACAAAGAACTAACGAAGCATTGGCATGACAAGCGACTGTGTGAAAAGAATCTCCAGGTAGGTCAGAAGGTCTTATTGTTCAATTCTAGGCTACGACTCTTTCCGGGAAAATTGAAATCACGCTGGTCTGGACCATTCATCATTAAAGAAGTATTCCTACACGGAGCGGTAGAATTAACAAACAAAGATGGGACCAGTACATTTAAGGTAAATGGACAAAGAGTCAAGATGTATCATGGAGGAGATTTCTAAAGCGAGAAAACCTCCGTGGACCTGAGGAATCCAAAATGAAGATGAAACAGGTAGTCTCTGCCTTGATAAGCAACACACACTCATCAGGGATGAATCAATTTTTTTAGTATCCTTTTGATATTTTTCTTTCATGAATCTATCTTACTTTTTGCATGATCACTACTCTTTAGAATCCCCAACTCTTTCTTTCATACTTTTTATCCTCTATATATTTATCACTAATGTAGTAAATGATTGCGTTGGAGCAATGCGATAACCTCAAACACACGACCGGTTCGATCAGCCCATCGCAATCAAGGAATCAGCCCACCACAGGAAAGGATGCGATAAAAAAAATAATGCGAGCGACAACAAATTTGGAGGTTGTGTCTTTCCTTGCCTCATCTTATTTCAATTTTGCACTTCTCGCATTTCAATTTAATATTGCTAAATTCTACTATCGCATCCTCTTTAGTTTGACCCAGTCTTGAATTTTTAGTTACTTTATTTAGTCGCTGCATTCACCCCGTACCAATTATGACTTCAATGATGAAATTCATGCCTTTTTTTCTTACCACATGTACTAGATTCAAATTAATTTAAGGATAATCAATTCATGAAACATTTCTAAAATTTAGCAGTCTACCAGCTTTCCTTCAAAACGATTTTTACAAAATTTCCTAAGTCCATCGCATGAGTTATTTCGTCTCTCAGCAATGAGGATATTGTTGTGTGTTAAATTTTGGGGTGCTAGTAGTGTTATTTTCAACCTTGTTACTTTTAGAAATCAATTAAAATAAATAAAAGAATAATTTTTGTATAATGTTGAGATCAGATCCTGCTCGTAGTTAGATGTTTGCATGACACCCATAGGGGCAAGCCAAATCGAAGGTGGGAATCGTGAGCAATGCATAAACCAAGTGATCAAAACTCCGCTGCCAAATAAAGAGATGGGCATGAGTTTTGACTGAGAAGGAGCACCATACTCGTAGTTGGATGTCCGCATGACACCCATGGGGACAAGCCAAAACGAAGGTTGGGCACTCGGATAGGCGTAAGATCACAAAACAAATATCTAAATCACGTAAAGGTCAAAATCATTTGAACACCCCGGTTGGAAAAAGTTTGAAATAAATCATGCGATGTCTTGGAAACGAGTAAAGTTTTTTTGAAGGTTAAGCTTGCAGTTCCTAAAGATTAGAAATATTTTAGAAAGAGGTCGGGATAGAAATTTAAGAAGGCTTTGGTTCATGAAATTTGAATAAGGCACCTTGAGAAGTCTAGGTAGAGTAAAGGCGGTTGAATCTTTAAAGAAAATCTTTAGTTTGGGCTTGAGGACAAGCACTGTCTTAAATTTGGGGGTGTGATAATTGGTAGAAATACAAGTTATTACAGCTGAAATAACTAAAACAATAAGAGAATGCGATGGTAAAATAGGCAATATCATGTTCGAAATCGCTAAACTGAAAGGAATTG
Organism: Benincasa hispida; assembly: GCF_027475165.1. Classification (NCBI taxonomy): domain Eukaryota; kingdom Viridiplantae; phylum Streptophyta; class Magnoliopsida; order Cucurbitales; family Cucurbitaceae; genus Benincasa; species Benincasa hispida. The sequence goes on from NC_143479.1 coordinate 46,918,993, forward strand.
CAATCGCGAGTGCTTATCGCATAAAAGCAGTTAATTTACTTATTTTATGCAGGTACAATGAGATGGTGCATATGAAATTGTGATCCAAAAGCACAATGCATCAGTGCAATTGAAGTTGCGATCACAAGTCATGTGATTGTGACAAGTTTCTTAAAAAGGTGGCCGCATAAATACCTCGCATCAAGGCGACAACATAAAGCTGATAATGGTCGATTTCGAATTTAGTTGAAAGGCCGTTAAAAGCCACACTGTAGCAGATACACTGAACTTTCGGTGACTTTTAAACGACAATAGAGTAGGGAAATTAATGCCGCCCATCGTTGCAATCATTTGTAAGAAAAGCTGCTTCACCTTGAAATCTAAAAATACCGAAGGCCACCAGAAAGAAAAGGAGTTAATTAGTTAGTCCATTCCCACACATACTTATACATATACGTAGAGGATGGAGAGAGCACGGAGATGAGGAAAAGCCATGAGAAATCGTTCCCAAACAGATCGAGAGACTGTCGGAAAGCATTACAAAAGAGAAAGGGCCAACCCTTGCGAGAGTAAGAATCCACAATTAGAACAGAGTTGAAGTGATAAAGAGTAGTGTAAAAGGCCACGGGAAGCAAGACATTGCTTACTGGGCTTGTTATCTCTCAAATCCATTTGTTATTTTGTATTCAGTACTTTATTTGCATAAAACAAAAACTTCATTTCAATCTATGTTCAATCTCTCCATACCATGCATGAGTAGCCAAATTTCTGAATGGGTTGAGAAGTACTTAGCTAGCATGACTTAAGATTACATTTTATGCGATCATCTTGTCTTATGTCTGCATCATTCACCCTTTGGACATACTTGAGAGAGTAGTCTAAAGATAGAATCTAGACTTGAGAGATTCATATTAGAATCTAGGTGCGAGAGAGTCAGATTAGAATCGCATAAGCAAGAGTAGAAACTTAGACATAAGTTCTATTGCTATTTACACATCGCATGCGCCCTAGAAATAGGAAATGATGGTATGCAGTCACCTTGTCTTATGTGTGTGTCATTCATCATAAGTAAGAATAGAGACTTAGACATAAGTTCTACCGACATTTTCGCATATGCATCGCATGCGTCCTAGAAATAGGAATTGCGTCATTCTGCATTGAGAAATGTAGTACTGATATTTGTGTGTAGTATGATCGCATAACTTGTGCACAATCTTAGGAAATGTTAGCTAAACCCCTTCTCAACCCCTTCATCGCATACTTATCGTAACTCTACACTTTCATCACTTCGCATTCAACTCTGTCGCATAGGAAAAATCTCAATCAAAACACTATCATTTCATTTATTTTTACCACCGCAATAGAATCAAAGAGTATGTCGCATATCTACTTAGTAGTCCCTATGTTCGACTCTGGAAACCTAAGAAGGCTTATACTTGGTCTTTGTTAGGAAAACTTGCATGATCACCGCATAACATGCATCATCGCAAACTCACACCATAACACATCATAAATTCTACGCATCAAATTTCTATCATCGAATTCTAAAAGTTAATTGACAATTGGATTATGCTTGCAACTACTCACTCAACTCGATTCAGCTAGCCTTTACAAAGGTGAACAACTCGCAATAACCTAGTCAAGAGAGCATCCTAAACATTGATTAAGGTTGGATAGGCCAAACCCTAATCAACGTACATATTCCTACTTCTATTGGGTTCGATAGCGGCCGTATAGAATAGAAAACATGCGTATTAAGTTCTAGGATTCAATTGCGTTGATTAATTGTTAAGATAGCTTACTCAATTAAACATGTTTTCTCCAAATCTTGTAATTAATGCATCCTAGGAATAGCCATCAAACACACAATTACTATTGCCTCTTGTACATCTTGGCTAGACATTCCATCGAACACATTGAAAGCAACATATTCAACAATGATTGTGACAAAACCAAGCATCTAGGCTATACATGTTCAAGATATAGATCATTCAACATGCATCAAGAATTAAGCATAGATTCAAGAAAGCACAAATTCCGATTGCAATTCATAAGGAAAAAGAGAAAACTCAAAAGAATTGTAAGAATCCTCGAACACTAGAATCAAGATTCAATCAAAACTTCACAAATTCATAGACAAATCTTATGAAGAATTACAAAAGTATTGTTTACAATTCATCAAGAAAACAAAATCTAACCTTAAATAAAACAAGAATTACCAAAGAGACGAAAGAACTCGAAGAGAGATCCCAGCCTCCATGGAATTTTCTTCCTCCCCTGTCGAAATATGGAAAATTTCAGTTTTTATATTGCTGAGGGTCGCAATGTCGTGATCCTAAGTTGATGCTGATCCGACGCTCACTTGCACAGAGGCACGGTGCGCATTGTTTTTTATTTTCCGTCATTCTCCGAAGTGTCTCGACGCTGCCTTATTTTGCAACTACTGCCTTCTAGCTTTTAATGACAGACAGACAATGGTAGACAGCAAAAATCATCTTGTAATGATGCATAAAAGATGTCATCTGACAAAAAAATCTACACATCTTCATATTTTCTTCCTTCTTTTCTCACTTTCTTTGATCTCTTTTGGTTAATTTGACTCTATTATGCTCTAATCTCCTCAAAATAGCTTCAAAAGTGTCGGGACTGTCTTTTACTTATAAAATAGACATTTTAAGCAAACAAATATGATAAAATTGAGGGTTTTAACATAGAATAGATAGTCTTTTATAAAACCTATCAAAATACCCCCAACTTAAATCTTGGTCGTCCCAAACAAGTGTAAACTAGAATTATGCACTCAATCAATCAAAGCATCAACTACTCGTCCATGTATTCATTCATTGAAATCATTCAGATTATCAATACGCTCAATAGAACAACAAAAAGTTTGATTCTTATCTCTTTTCTCAACAACCTAGTAAGTAACAACACAAGCAAGCACTTTAGAAAGGTTAAAATTTTTACTAACAAAATTTGAAACATGTGTTTGAAAATAAAAGGCCTTTTTCTTGTATAACCACGAAAGAATTGGGAAAGGTGATTTCTAACTCTCATTCCTCTTCGCCCTAGACTGGGTCAGTTATCAATCTAAGATATACCAAACTTGCAAAAAAGAGAGGCAATTCTAAGACAATGATGCCTTTTTAAACTCACGCATACAAAATGTAATTGGCATTTATTTTACCTAAAGGGATAGCTTTCACACTCACACCATCGGGATCCTATCGCTCTTTCCTCACCGGCCCTAACAGAAACACGATGGAGTCAGCTCTTTTCACCTCTACCCATGCACACACACACACACACATTAATGAAGTTCATGTTATTTTGTTATGTCAATTCGCAAGTTTGCTTTTTTTTTTTTAATACATGCTAGTAATTTTTTTTGAAGGCCCTATTTTATCCTCTTTGCTTAGACTTGTTTATAAAACAATATGGTTGTTCCTAGACCAAAGATTATCCTATCGGGGTGACAAAGAAAATTGAGTAGAGATTACATTTCTAAAAGTTTTAAGATTCTAAATTAATCTAAAAGTGAAGTATTCGATTTTTTATGAATTTAAAAGGAAAAGAAAGTTTCTTTTGAAAATATGGTTTCAAAATTTTGTTTGAAAATTTTAAAGTGTCTAAAAGTTTGCTTGTGTCTTTACTAGAAAGATTGCATCATCAAACTTTCATCGACAAGAATCAAGAGTTTGTGTAAAATTCAATTGAGAATATGAAGAAGATGAATCATGATCTTTGAAAGAAATTGGTTTTCATGCAAATGAGGACAAAATGGTTAAGAGTCATAAGCAATCAAGAAATCAACCTATTAAATCAGAAAATCACAAGCATGCTAACAATAGAGCCTCAGAAATACATCAAGAAATATCAAGATCACAAAATCAAATAACCCAAGCTCAGATGCTCAAGGGTTCCAGACAAGCTCATATATCACTGTTGAGTTTTATGTCCTAAAACTCGTGGTATGTAAACAATGGAGCTTATTCTGATAATTCAATAAAGGTGTTTTTGAATAGATCTATTGCTTGAATAGAAATCCAATTAACCTTAAAGTCCCTTGACTATTGGATGAGTACTTGAACTTTATGTGGAGACATAAAGGTGGATCAGGTTCAAGTAAATAGTCAAAATGATCTATAGTACATGGATAAGATTGGGTCCCTTATTCTGGTAACACTATTGGATAAGGCTTGCTCTGTAGTTGTTACAAGGAGTTGTAAAGTGCTACAAACGAAGTGATCCTAATTCGTTCATGTTGGACTTAAGGAGTGGGGGTGTCCTTGTGCAAAAGAGTTTGTAAAAGATCAGACCACGAAATGAGTCACTCTTACTTTATAACGCTATTTTACTATTTAAGACTAACTATTTCAAAGCGATGACTTAGGTAACTTGACCTTAATCCTGAGCTAACTATGAACTCCTGTTTATCTGGGATTGCCCTTAGATTTGCATAGGTGAGGGTTAGCTCAACAGTGCCGGCTAAATATGATGGTCATTTCAAGGGTAAGACTGGATAGTTAGTTGACATAGGGGTAGATAGATGGGGACATAGGGTGCAAGAGGGAATACACTCCTACCCGCTTTAGTGATAGTAGAGAGGTTGTTCCCTTAAGTGCTGATTCTGGGGCTTGAACAAAGAATTCCCCCCTCTCATTGGAGAGGTTAATTTGAAATGTTCAAATTAGAATCGAACGGAATTGGAGAAAATATATTTAAATCTGATTTAAATATATGAAGATGAATTTGTGTAAAATTAATTTAATATTGGATATTAAATTAATTAGAATTATTTAAATTGTTTAAATAATTATTTATTAATTTTTATTAGAAAATTAATTTATGAAATTAATTTATAAAATTAATAAATTTTGATTTTAGAAATAAAATATGATTTTAAAATCAAAATAGATTTTGGAAATTGAAAAATCACACAAACTTGAAAAATGGGTTTTTTAAGTCATCTTCAAAGTTGCTCACAAGAAACCCACCACCTCTCTTTAGTTTACTCCAAGTATGAGCTGCATCCCATACAACACTTCTCTTTGCATGATAGTCTGCAATATATTGAAGAGATGGGAGTGAATAAATGAGGATGAACCGACTGAATGTTTGCTGAAAAATTCGGATGAAGAAGGTGTTCTTCAATGGGTTTGCTCAGTAAGCTTTCTCCATATTCCCTTTGATTCCAGCTTATTTTGAGTCCCACAACTCAATCTAGAGCACCAAAAGGATAGTAGGGAAGATCTTGCGGTGGTCTACACAAGGATTTGGAGGATTTTGCAGCTGAAAATGGAGATTTCGTTGGTTCGGCCAAGGTATGTTCTTGAAACCCATTATACTCTGTTTTTAGCATGTTTCTTTTCAACCAAAATTAATGGATTAAAGTGCTTATGGATCCTAAACTCTTTCGTTGCATGTTGGTGTCGATCCAACAATTGGTATCAGAGCATCTTATAAGCATTCAATTCGGATTAATTCTAGTTTGGTGGGTGTTTTGTATGAAAATATAAAACTGCTGTAATGATATAGTTTTCTGAGTTTTGGTCTTTAATTTCTCTTTGATTTCCCATTTAAATTTGTAATTGGCTCTTGCTTAAGGATCTTTAATGTCTTCCCAAGAGTCTGTATTTTATTTGGAGTCATTAGAATTGAAATTAAGCTGTAATTCGAAGAAACAAGCGAAAGGGTCGAGTTGCAGATTCCAGATGATCAGCCTCTGTTCATATCGTCGTTGAGCTTCAGTAGCTAAATGATCATTTAGCTTTATGCATTAGACGATATGAAGGAAAAGCTAAACGATCGTGTAGCTTCAGGTATTAATCGTTTAGGTGTTGTGCCCTAGACGATCGTCTACCTCGGGAGCTAAGCGATGCATTGTTTTGCTATGCGATGGCACTACACAATCGTATAGCTTCAGGTGGGAGCTAAGCGATACGGCGAAGAGCTATGCGATGGCACTGAGCAGTCGCTTATACGATCGTTTACCTATGAGTGTCAGTTGAACGATGCGTCGATTGCTATATGATAGCACTAGGCGGTCGCTTACCTCGGGCGCGCGCTAAACGATCAAGACGTAGCACTAAACAATGGGAGCTAAATGATCGTATAGTAAATTGTTTTTGCTAAACGATGTAGCTATGTGATAGTATTTAACACTAAGCGATCGTGTAGCCTCCTCCGATGCTAGACAATGACACTATACGGTAGAAGACAAACACTACATGATTGTGTAGCTTTGTTAAACGATAGGCGTTGATTGGTAAATGATCAAGCAAACACTAAACGATCAAGCCAAATGCATGACGATGGTCGTCAATGCTAAACGATTTGACTTAACGAGATTTTGGGCGAGAGCAAGAGAAGCCGGTTTGGCCGGATCTATTGAGGTTTGGTCCAGTTCAACTTCAAATGCTTTGTGGTTGGTCTGGTTTAGTCTCTGCTGGTCCGGTTTAGACAGTTTGGGTCTGGTTCAAGCGGTTTTGGAGCGGTTCGAGCAGTTTTGAAGCTGTTTTTGTAATAAATTAGGCTTTTGTTTGCTTGTTTTTGCCAAAACTAAAACCATATCAGTACGTGTTTAATTATTTATGCATTAGATGTATGTCATAATTAAATAAATCTTGCATATAGTATGCCATTTAGATTTAAAATCCCACCATAGGAAGCATGCAACATGCATTGAAAGTTGTTATAATATATAGTATGCATGTTAGGGTTTCTTGTATTTAATATAAGTGTTATATTAGATATTGAATGCATCTATGTTGTGGATGTTTAGCATGTCTAAATTTTTATAAATTGTTATAAAATTGGGTTAGACATATAAAATCTATAACGAAGAACAGTTGCATGCTCAAGTAGGTTAACCACTTGTTTTAATTAGTTAAAATAGGTCGTTAAACTTGTAAAACTAGGGTTACAAACTCAACCGGTATATAATCCCGTCGAAGGTTGGGGGTATTTAAGTTGACGGTCGATGGAACACCTCCTACCTAGGGATTATGGCCGAATAATTGAGCATTGGTAACTAGTTTTATGAGTATTCGTGAGCGATGTGAGGTAATAAAAGCATTTATCACCTAGACATCGTAGGTTTAAGTCCATTTATAAGAGTTATACATGGATAAACCACATAAACTTAGGGTTATTTTTATTTAGCCGGAAAAGAACCTAAGTATGTAGTTACCCAAACGTTAGAACACTTCAGTGGTAGTGAATAACTTCTATATGATAGAGTTATTAGAAAACTTCAACGGGAGATTAAAAACATACACGGTATGTTATTCTTAGCTCTCGCGTCCCTAATAGTTCACAGTCTGGATTTAAGCGGTACTTCGTGTCACCCTGGAAGTGACTTCCCTTTAGAAAGTATTTTTTTTTAGCTTAAATTTAAATTCAAGTGAATCAGAGGAAATTATTCGATCAAAAATCCAGTGTATGATTTCAACTGCCACATCTCCATATAGTTCACACCGTGAGATTCATATGACGCTTCGTGTCACCTTGGAAGTGACCTCCCTTCGGAAAGTGTTTTATATGAGTCAATATCAAGGTGAACGGAGGAAGTAGTTCATAGTAAGTGGGTGAAGGAAATGTGTCAACATATCCTGCGGTCTCCTCCATTAGTTCGGACCGTGAGATTCCTATGTTGCGCCTACTGGTTAGCTTTAAGCAGCCCTTTGCTAGTCATTTAACGACGGCTATCCCCTCAAAGGGTTGTAACATAGGATTCAGAACAACTAAAGCTCCAGAATGGATAGGATTTCTTTGGTCATTAGTGGCCTCTAACGTCCGAAAATGGGGGGTCTACACTTACAGAATTATTAAGTGTTAATAATTTCTAACCAAAAGTAATATCTAAATGACTATCGAAATATGAGTTATTCTGGAGGTAGTATTTAGTCAAGAATTTCTTGATTTAGTATCGTTGCAAAAGAATAATCTTGGGTAAATTATTAAAATTGCTAAAACTTGATTGGATATAAAATTTCAGACTGACAAGTTTATTAATACAAGTGTTGGTATCAGATAAATTTATTGGGGATAATTACAAGAATTGGAAATCAAATTTGAACACAATACTTGTGATAGACGATTTACGGTTTGTCTTAACTGAGGATTGTCCTCCCATTCCTAGCTCTAACACAAACCGAAAGGTTTGGGATGTATATGACGATGGGTCAGGGCTAATGATATAGCCCATGCTTATATCCTAGCCAACTTATCTGATGTGTTCACAAAAGAAGCGTGAGGATATGAGTACTGCCAAAGAGATTATGGAATCTCTACGAGGGATGCCATTAAGCACATTTACAACAGTCGCATCAAAGTGGGGACCAATGTTTGTCAACATGTCCTAGACATGATGGTCCACTTTCATATGGCAGAAGTAAACAGTGTTGTCATGAACGAGAGAAGTCAAGTTGGTTTTATTCTAGAATCTCTTCCGAAGAGTTTTCTGCAATTCTGAATGCATTTATGAATAAAATTTGACTATTCTACTGAGTGAGCTATAGGCTTACCAGAATGTTGAGAACAAAGGGTCTGGTGTCAGAAGGAAATGCTTCTACTACTGAGAAGTGAGGAATGTCCTCCAAGCCTGAAGTTGCCTCCTCTTCAAAGAGTAAGAGTATTCTTGTGAAGAAAGGCAAAGAGAAAGGGAAGAAGAAGCCTACTGAATTGAAAGGCAAGGATAGCCCTGCAAAGGGAAATGTTTCCACTGCAACGATGAAGGTCACTGGAGGAGACATTGCCCTCAATATCTTGTCGAGGGGAGAGCAGAGAAAAGGCAACCAGGCTGACTTGACCCTGGGACCATTTGCTCAGCTCATCCAGTGGGAGAAGTTGCTACTTGTTTTTAATTGTTAAAACTTGTATAGAACAAATTGTATATATTTTTGTGATAAATGAAATGTTCATTTTCAAAAATTATGTTTGTTCTAGCAACCTCTGTTGAGAATTAAATTATTAAAAGCCATTTGTAAATATTCAGATATCTAAATGGCTAGATCAAAGTATAGAAAATTTAAAGATTTCTAGATCAGATTGTTAACAAAGAGTTGTTGAGACAGGTCAGATGCATCTTGCTCAAAGAGTTGAGAGTATCTCAATGTAGTGGGAGGAAAGTGTGCTTCCTAGCCATTATTGAGATTAAGATGCAATCCCCTTATAGTTTTATCTAAAGCCTATTGTATACTAAAATGTTTACAATAATTCTCTCGGCTAAAGTGTTTGAGAATTACCTAGTAGGACTAGGAATACCAGATAACCTAGGACAAATGGGAGAAATATCGGGTATAGAGATATCGAATGGTAAAAAATGGGTATGGGATACCCTAGTTTATTGTATTTCTCTATAAAACTCAGAAACTCAATCTTATATATTGGATGTATAAGTTACCACTGAAGTTTTAGTCCAAGTGAGAGTTTGTTGGGTTTTATGTCCTAAAACTCGTGGTATGTAAACAATGGAGCTTATTCTGATAATTCAATAAAGGTGTTTTTGAATAGATCTATTGCTTGAATAGAAATCCAATAAACCTAAAAGTCCCTTGACTATTGGATGAGTACTTGAACTTTATGTGGAGACATAAAGGTGGATCAGGCTCAAGTAAATAGTCAAAATGATCTATAGTGCATGGATAAGGTTGGGTACCTTATTCTGGTAACACTATTGGATACGACCTGCTCTGTAGTTGTTACAAGGAGTTGTAAAGTGCTACAAATGAATTGATCCTAATTCATTCATGTTGGACATGAGAAGTGGGGGTGTCCTTGTGCAAAAGAGTTTGTACAAGATCGGACCACGAAATGACTCACTCTTAATTTATAATGCTGTTTACTATTTAGGACTGACTATTTCAAAGCGATGACCTAGGTAACTTAACTTTAATCCTGAGCTAACTATGAACTCCTGTTTATCTGGGATTGCCTTTAGATTTGCATAGGTGAGGGTTGGCTCAACAGCGCCGGCTCAATATGACTGTCATTTCAGAGGTAAGACTGAATAGATAGCTGGGGACATAGGGTGCAAGAGGAAATTCACTCCTACCAGCTTTAGGGATAGTAAAGAGGTTGTTCCCTTAAGTGCTGATTCTGGGGCTTGAACAAGAGATCCCGCCCTCTCATTTGGCATGAGAGGGACTCGATTTTGTGATTGGATCACAAAACAATTGTTCATTAGGGGATCAGTGGGGACTTAAGAAAAAGAGGTAATTTTGGGGGTAAAATAGAGATTTGACCCTGCCATTATTACGAACAACCTGTGAAGGGTTAACTTACTAATCATGGTTATATCGAGTGGACATAATATATCTACAGTGAGGAGAGTTCAACTATGGGCTTTAGTGGAGTGACCCATTAGTTAACAATGAGGGTTAGATTGGTCTAATGAGTTTAGCCGATTAATCTCGAATCATTAGAGCCCATGATCTGTAGGTTCATGAAGTCCCCCTACTAGCTCGGAAATGGATTAGCTCTAGAGTAGTGTGATAAGTTAATTTGAAAAGTTTAAATTAGAATCAAACGGAACTGGAGAAAATATATTTAAATATGATTTAAATATATGAAGATGAATTTGTATTAAAATTAATTTAATATTTGATATTAAATTAATTATAATTATTTAAATTATTTATTAATTTTTATTAGAAAATTAATTTATGAAATTAATTTGTAAAATTAATAAATTTTTATTTTAGAAATAAAATATGATTTTAAAATCAAAATAGATTTTGGAAATTGAAAAATCACACAAACTTGAAAAATAGATTTTTTCAAGTCATCTTCAAAGTTGCTCACAAGGAACCCACCACCTATTCTTTTGTTTACTCCAAGCATGAGTTGTATCTCATACAATACTTCTCTTTGCATGATAGTCTGCAATATATTGAAGAGATGGGAGTGAAGAAATGAGGATGAACCGACTGAATTTGTACTGAAAAATTCGGATGAAGAAGGTATTTTTCAATGGGTTGGTTCAATGAGCTTTCTCCATATTCCTTTTGATTCCAGCTTATTTTGAGCCCCACAACTCAATCTAGAGCATCAAGAGGATAGCAGGGAAGATCTTGTGGTGGTCTACACAAGAATTCGGAGGATTTTGCAGATGGAAATGGAGATTTTGTTGGTTAGGCCAAAGTATGTTCTTGAAACCCATTATACTCTTTTTTAGCATGTTTCTTTTCAACCAAAATTAATGAATTAGAGTGCTTATGGATCCTGAACTCTTCCGCTGCGTGCTGGTGTCGATCTAACAATCACAATATATAGTAAAAAGTTTCAGCATGACTCATTTCATATCACAACCTAACTACAAAAAATGATTGAAGCATGCTAAACATGTAATGTTTACCCCCACTCCCAAATTAAAAGCTAAACATTGTCCTCAATATTTAAAACTAAAATTAAGCATAAAGAAAAAAATGATAAAGGGAACAGAAAAACTCCCCTGGTTTATGCGCATCGGGTGGCGGTTGGTTTACCTGATTCTTTGTTTTGTTTTTCTGTCATTTTTGTTTATTCCTACAAATGAGAAAAGAAAAAGAAAAACAAGGAAAAGCTACAAGAAAATAAAGAAAGTTAATCTAAAATTTCTTATTCTTGAAAGTAAATAATGGAAAGCAATTAAAAGTTGTTTTATTTTTGACGTCTGGCTACCTCTAGGAAGGGAAAATTTTTAGCGTCGATTGCTCGATGTAACCTATCTTTTAACATTTTTCAAGGTACGTAAAAATTCTCATACTTCTCCGTTCCCCTCTTAGATGAATCTATATAGCTTGGTAGGGCTATAAGAGTACTCATCTTTTAATGAGACCAGACAGGTCGGATTTTATTTTTCTAATATTTGACAAAAAAAAAAGAAAAAAAAAGAATCAAAGGACTCAAATGATCCAAAAGAGTCGAAAGAAAGAAAAGACTCAACAACTGACTCTGACTCATAAGGAAAATACAAGCAGTAATCAAAGATACAAGAAATATCAGGAGTAAGAATTGTTCTAGGCTTGGAAGGCTCTAACTGTTTTATCTGAAATTCCTTGAGGTGCGATGCATGCTCATACTTATCCTCACTTACTTGTTCTAAACACGGCATCATCTTCATCGTCGATACAGGAAACTCCTCAATAAGATCGGCTTCGGTGCCATAGACAACGGGAAGCTCTGAATGGTTTTCCAATGTCAACATGGAGTGTGCAAGCTCAAGGGTTTAATGGACCTCAACCGGCACGAGGGTTTGAGTCTCCAGGTGAAACTCAATTGAATCCTGACCACAATCAGAAAAGCTATTAGCAAGTTCACACATTATTAAATCCTACGTCTTACCTTGATCGAAATTTCGAAGAACCAGCGGCTCAATAGGATCATCGATGTGAATCTCTCCACCATTTAACTCAGTACTCTCAGAAGATGCATCTTCCCAACACTCATCGATTCTCCTAACCGAATTAGTAATCTAAGCAAAGGGATCACACAGATTCTGAAAGTCGATTCTAACCTCATGTCCGAAATAAAAGCTATCATGTTGGAAACTCGATGGTCTTTTAGAAAGATAGGAACGTTCCTGCACAAACTCCCAAGAGTAGTCAGAAAGTTCATCAACTAAATTTTCTAAAGAAATAGCTATATTGGTAGAAGGAGACGACATCGATAACGGGGTTTAGTTAGGTATCTCCCAAGGAGCATAGCATTCGCGCTCAAGACCATATGAATCCTATGTGTTCAGTAACCAAAACTTGAACAAGAGAGGTTAGTTCATTTATTTCACTTTTAAGCTCATTAAATTCTCTTATCTCTTGTGCTCTTTGATGAGCCGCATACTTCGCTTGAAGCGCGTAATAGATGTTCATATCCATCATATTAAAACAAGTATACACAAGAAATATATATATATATATATATATATATATGGTTTTTTAAAGTTTACTCGTCAAATTAGCTAAGAATGAGATTTAAATGGATTAGCGTTCCCCGACAATGGCGCCATTTTGTTCGGCTGCTAAGTAGGTGTTGTTAATTCTACCTAGCCCAAAACAAACAATATTTATAAAACTCATACATCTACTAAAACTAGTTCGTAGTTAAAGTGAAAGTAAGAGGTCGATCCTCAAGGAAGGATTTAATTCTAATCATTTCTTAAATAACTTTGACTATTGAAGTAATAAAGCGGGGGTTTGATGAATTTGAAAAAACTACTAAAAATCAAAAGATAAAAGATGAATGTAAATAAGTGAGGAATAATCTTGCTTCTAGTTCTAGTTAGACGTTCAATGCAAATCGTATCATCAAATTATAAAAGTTAATTGACAATCGGATTATGCTCGCAACTACTCACTCAACTCGATTAAGCTAGTCTTTACAAAGGCAGACAACTAGCAATAACCTAGTCAAGAGAGCGTCCTAAACATTGATTAAGGTTGGATAGGCCAAACCCTAATCAACCTACATGCTCTTGCTTCTATTGGGTTCGATAGAAGCATATAGAATAGAACACATGCGCATTAGGTTCTAGAAATCAATTGCGTTGATTAATTGTTAAGCTAGCTTTCTCAATTAACCAAGTTTTCTCTAAATCTAGTAATTAATGCATCCTAAGAATAGCCATCAAACACACAATTACTATTGCCTCTTGTACATCTTGGCTAGACCTTCCATCGAACACATTGAAAGCAACATATTCAACAATGATTGTGACAAAATCAAGCATCTAGGTTGTACATGTTCAAGATATAAATCATTCAACATGCATCAAGAATTAAGCATAGATTCAAGAAAGCACAAATTCGGATTGCAATTCATAAGGAAAAAGGGAAAACTCAAAAGAATTGTAACAACCCTTGAAGACTAGAATCAAGATTCAATCAAAACTTCACAAATTCGTAGAAAAAATATCATGAAGAATTTTCTTCCTCCCCCCGTCGAAATCTGGAAAGTTTCAGTTTTTGTATTACTGAAGGTCGCAGCGTCGTAACCCTAGGTTGACGCTGATCCGATGCCCACTTGCGCAGATGCACGGCGCGCATGTTTTTATTTTCCGTCATTCTCCGGAGCATTGCGATGCTGCCTTGTTTTGCTGCTAATGCCTTCCAGTTTTTAATGCAGACAAACAATGGCAGATAGCAAAAATCTTCTTTTAATGACGCACAAAAGATGTCAGCTAGCAAAAAACTGCACATCTTCATATTTTCTTCATTCTTTTCTCCACTTCCTTTGATCTCTTTGGTTAATTTGACTCTTATGCTCTAAACTCCTCATAATAGCTTCACAACTGTCGGGATTGTCTTTTACTTATAAAATAGACATTTTAAGCAAACAAATATGATAAAATTGAGGGTTTTAACATAAAAAAGATAGTCTTTTACAAGACCTATCATCAAGGCATCATTAAATTGCTTAACAATTTCTTGTAAGTGTAACTCTTCATTTTAGACTCTAGAATTCCGCCCTAATGAGCTAACTGTAGGAAAAAACTAAAGCAATCATATCCATTTCTGGAGTTTGAGTAAAATTCCATGCAAACACCATCCGTAGGGGGACACAAGCAAAGGTGTCTCAAGACCAAGCATGAAAGTTTATTGCAAACCAATGAAGTAGATTGTGGGATGCGTTGATCCACTTCCCTCTCCTACTTACTATAAACACTCTCTCCATTCACCTTGCTATTGACCTATACAAACACCATCCTAGGGGATACAAACAAAGGTGTCTCGAGGCCGAGCATAGATCTCACTGTGTGAACTATTTAGGGAGAAACATAAGAAGGAAATTGAAGTATCATATACATCATTGTCCTCCCACTAAGTGTTTTACAAATAAGAGTTCATAACTTAGGTAAATAATAGCTAATAATTTTATTAAGTGTAACTTTGCCGAAAGTAACATTTACGTTGGATAGTTCAACAACGTTGGTTTATATTCATTAAACACTTTAATAAACATGAATCACTTATTGCATGCTTGTAACAAATCTATCTAATTCACCTTCCAAGTCAGTTGCCAGGTAGGGGTGTTTCGTTTTCGTCAGCTAAATAGCCTAACCTAAACAGAACTGTCCTTGGACAGATGTCTCTTATAGATACATTTGTTGCAAATTTAATCTTTTATTCAAGGACTCAATTTAATTCTATTAAACTAAAATAAAAAATTAAACTTATTTCTATTCGAATGAAAATTATTAAACATAGGTCTAAATATGAAAACTATTTTTAAACTATTTTTTTTAAAAAAAGAATTAAACTTATGTTAACCTGCAATTCCTTTTTCATCACATTACATACATATAATACTATTAAAGTAATGAAATATATATCCTATGGTAGATTATTCTATATTACATAGATTATGACATCCCCATGTTGGATGGTTACATGAATCCTCCATATTTGAATATTTATGCAAGACAACCATTATTAGTAATGGTTTTTAAAGTTTATCTCATTCCAAATTTTAGCACTTCACTTGATAAATTTCATAAAATATTGTCATAGCTTTGTTGTCCATTAACTTTCAAGTTTATCGCATTCCAAATTTTAGCACTTCAATTGATAAATTTCACAAAATATTGTCATAGCTTTGAACTATAGGATTTCAAAGCATGTATAATTTTTGCTAGAATTCTGCTAACAAACCTAAAAAAGGTTACCTTTTCAAACTTCATGAACCAAAAAAAGAAAAACCAAAAGCTCAGTTCAAAATAGAATTTAAACCTTTAAATTATAAATTGGTCTTTCATGGGCTGCATAGAAAAAGCTCATATAAAATCTCAAAAGTCAGTCTCATTCCATGATTCTCTCTGTAGTTAACAGTTAGTATCAAGGTTATAAATGCTGAATATCAACAAAAATATTAACATTTCAATTTTATATAAATGTAGATAGAAATATCAACCAAATGTCGATGCGAGGAATATATCTAGAAAATTAAAACAATATTTAAATTAAAAGATAAATAATTAACACTTTTTAAATAAGTTAATATATCTATTATTTATATGATATTTACATTTGTTTCATGTCGTCACTTATTTTTTACATTTCATAATTTTTCTACAATATAATGGATATGTCGATTTACCCTCTTGTGGATATTGAACCCTGAAAATGTAGAAATGTCGACGTGATAACGAAAAGTTATACCATGGTTAGGACCAAGGGATAAAACGAGGCTTCTTGCCTTTGAATTCATAATTTTTAATTTTCATGGACATCATCTCTTGTTCTCCAGTCAACCATTTTGAACCATCCATTATTTTATACAATCCAAACACAAATGACATAAATTCAAACTCCTCAACCCTATATTCAATAACCATCAGCTTATTAAAACCCTGAGTCAAACAAAAAATAAACATTTTGAATTTTAAGAGATAAATTCAAACATACTCCAAATGGAAGGACTCTAATTCTAAAAAAAAAATTGAAAGTGATCCATATCAAATTCAAAGAATTGGTAGAGACAAACAAGCCATGGGCCACTTGATGACACTAAGGTTGGTGGAAGAGGAAAAAGAAGCCACTAACAAACCAAAGAAACATAACACACAAGGTAAAAACAACCCACAATCAAGTTCACTTTTTTCATAAAGGCATTGGGAAGGGTATGTTAGAAATTTCAATGTGAAAGTGGATGATGTGAGTGTGACTTAATTCCAAACAGTATATAGCTAATAACTACTTTGGATTCCTTTCTCTAATCCAACATTACAAACAATTAGTCCCCTGTTTCCATTGCATTTCAAAACATGAGAGCACTTTGTGTTGACAAAACTTGACCTCTACCTGCCCCACAACTCCATTTCAATGCAAAAATTTCAATATTCTTATTCATACCTTTCCTTAACCCTTCTTCTTTTGTCTTCCCTTTTCTAATAAGGGATTGTGTCACAATGTATTGATAAAGTTATCTTTGGCTTCTAAATGGCACAAAACCCAGTCAAGTTGACTATATAGAGCGATATGAAGTTGCGAAACAAAGAAAGTGAGAAAACGACGGAAAAAATGAAAGTCTACACAAGATTTACTTGGTTCACTAACAAGGACATATCAGTTTATTATTAGAGAGAAATATCAGATACCATAGGTTGCAGAGGTTCCAATGGGGTTAGATAGTTTATCTATGGTACCTCTCTAAATTCTAGGTCCATGATCATAAATCACATAAAATACGAATACAGTTTAGGTTTAAGGGATTCCAACATAAAGATTGACCCTAGGCCCTCTCTAAACTCTAGTAAGACCTCGTGTTTGTTCATTCGAAGCACTAGATAATAGATTCAAGACATTCCAACATAAAGTATTGATCTACGAAAAACTTGGTCATATATGAAAATAACAAAGTTAAGGGTAATAACGATTACGTTTATAAAATAAAATTTGAAAAGTGACTCTAGTAAGACCCCGTGTTTGTTCATTCGAAGCACTAGATAATATAGATTCAAGACATTCCAACATAAAGTATTGATCTACGAAAAACTTGGTCATATATGAAAATAACAAAGTTAAGGGTAATAACGATTACGTTTATAAAATAAAATTTGAAAAGTGACTTTATAAATTTAGACCTTGGGTAAGAATTGAAAATGATTTATAAAATGAAAATCATAGAAAGAAAAAGAATAGTTAATAAGCTTATTTGCATATGACATTATGTATATCCACAAAAAAACGTATCACAAGTGGTTAACATGCTCAACTTCATAGTAAAAGGTTTAACTACCATTTTTTGTGATATGGATGAACTCTACTATAATTGATCAATTTACAGTCAGGTAAAAGAAAAGTTGTTGAATTAACATATAAGTGATTTCTATTCTTAAACAGTGGAATTATATGAGTAATGAGTACAAAGAGTATTGTTATTTAACATATAAGCAAACTCTGTGTTAGTACAGCTTGCTTGGATACAATCAATCTCTATACATTGCATGAAAAAACAAACTCTAAACAATAGACAAAGAATGTCATGTTGCCATGACTATGACAGATGATTTAGTATAGATATTATATTAGGAACAACTCTTTAAGAAGAGTTGCAAGCTAAAAGAACAAAAAAGTATTAAAGATTAGTCATAAATACCATTTGATTATGAAGCCAGGGAAGTTTGAATAGCTCCTGATAAGTTATGAGTTCCATACCTTGCTAGAAGTGTCAAATTTGCACGACCTATGATTATCAGAAGAATGCCCTGCTACCGTAGAAAACCCGAGATCCATCCTTTTTCTTTTGGTCGATTTCGGGTTTGGGATCATGGCTTTGAATCACAACACCTCGGTGTTCAAGCTCAGGCTTATCGAGATCCATCGGAAGTTTCATCTTTGCCAAAGACTCTGTAAACTGCTGCATACTCTTCATATACATGTCAACAATTTGCTGCTGCATTGCAGATTGCTCGGCATCAAGATTAATGTTCCCTAAAGGAGCTGAAAAGAGCTGACCAAATTTCACAGAAGGAATACTTCCTTCCTTTTTTATGCTAATCTTATCTTCCTTCTTTGTAAATTTTGATTCCTTATCCTCCACAGCTCGGCCACTCTTCCGTGAAGTTGGAGTATCTGGACAAGGACCAGAGACTTGATTTTTGGCTTCAGTAGTAGTGACTGAAGCATTAACAGAATTCAACGACTCACCTGAGAAACGGGTTTTCTTTTCAGCAGAATCAACAGAGTTTCTATCATCACTTAAACTCGTCGTTGTGGAGCTTAAAAAGCTGGAGTTTCGAATGCTGCTGTCATTTGGGGAAACTGATCCCAGTTGGTGTTCTTCAGTTGAATTAGCAGTCATTTCAAAGTCATAGGGCGGTTGAGGAGGCGACGCACCGAGACGGAGAAACGTGGCAATTCCAGGCCTCGAACAGGAATCATTTCTGGCCAGAGCAAAGTACTCAGATACCATTTGTTGATTCTCCATCACCACATTAACATCAGGGAATTCAATCCTAGAATACTCAGCTGAATCCAACATCACTTCTGATATTTTCCTGTCCAACAACACAACTTCTGAAGAAATAGATGAACTAACCGGCAGATCGGATACCGAATTCAATGCATCAGCATGCAACGATTTATCTAACGACAGACTTAACTGGACCGTTCCAGCCGGGGAATGGAAGAGATCTGTAGAAGAGAGGCTATAATTCTCTGTCACTTTCCCTTTACCAATAACTTGTGATAGTGGGACCAAAGCAAATCCCAAAAGCTGATCTTCCAAATAGTTTCTAGCCCTACTAAGCATCCAAATCTCACATTTGAGAACAGAATCAAGCTGAGTAATTTTCATCCTCAAATTTTCATTGAAATCAGGATTCTTCCCACCTCCATGAATGACTCTAGTGGACAAGGTTTGGTCTGGATTATAAGTGAGAGAAAACTTTGCATAAACATCCTGGTTTTCATATATGCATATATTGTGAATGTTTCTAGCATGATGAACAAAAATTTCAAGAACCCCAGAAGATTCAGAATCACCCATGTTGCTTGAATTCATATCATACCCAAACACGGAAATCTCATCAAAGGAATCCATCAGAAAATCACTTCCTCGGCAATTCAAATTCACCAACACCACCCCTTTTCTTAAAAAAAAAAAAACTAAAAAATCTCCTCCACTCTAATCAATAAAACAAAAGATCAATCACAAACGAACCCATCACAAGACAAACCAATCAAAACTCAACAATCTGAAGAAAACAAACAGAACCCATTTGAAGTCCCAACAAAAAATTCTCGAAAACCCAAGAAAGAAATCACAAAAACAGAGAGAAAGAGGAACTTACATAGAGAGAAAAATGAAAAGCAATGATGATAATGATTGGGGGTTGTTGCTTTGAACAACTTTTGATTGGTTTATGGTGAAAGGAAGGAGGGGGTGGGTGAGCGATAGAGATTTTTAAGGGACTTTTGGTTTTGGGTTTTGTTTTTGGCTTTTGGGGGTTTTGGGGTTTACTTTTGCTTGACATTGCAGCTTCCACTTCCCGCGATAATTGGTTCCACTGAGGAAATTGGAGGCCCCCAGTCGGTCCCAACTCCATTCTCCCAAAAATCTTCACAACCATCGCCATTGCGCGGGCGAACCAAAATCCCATAAGGCCATAACTTACTCAAGAGAAAAACTTAAAAAATTATTTTCAAATATACTTTTTTAAAAGATGATTTTAATTAATTTATCTTTTATGAATAGGTAAAGGAACATGAACTAATCGTAGCTTAGACTTCAACTAATCATTGCTCATTACAAAATATAACTCTCTACTTCACTCTTACATTTCTTGTAGCCATTCTTGAAAAATTATACTTCATAATCGTAGCATAAAATTTCCATTGGTATCTATACAAGGAGTGAGTTGAAAATGTGATAAAAAGATATTTTTGGTCCCTGAACTTTCGTGAAAGTAATAAATTAGTCCTTGAAGTTTAGTTGGTAACGAGATACTTTCAAATGTGTAACAATTTTCTCCACAAACTTTAATAAGTAACACTTTAGTTCTTATACTTTGAAATTTCTAATGATTTAGTCCCTATAATGAATTTTTTTTTTATCAAAATTAAGTTTCAATTTATTCATAATGACTTAGTCTTTCTAGTTTAGAAGAAATTTCATTCAACCAAATTAATATTTTTTTATGTTCTGGACTAAATCATTATAAAATTGTTAAGTATAATAACTAAATTTTTACATATTAAATATGGACTAAATATTTACAAATTTGAAGGTATAAGGACTAAATATAGTTCACTCCATGTTTGAGACTCTAATCATAATAGTTGGTGTTTCCAACTATTATAACTTACTATTAAGTACAGTATTATTATTTCAATTTTTTTGTTACAGTATTTTCTAGTTCTTACTCATCCTAACTTTTCTTTTTTGTTATAGTATTTATTATTTATTACTCAAATTAAAATAGTCTGTACCTCAAACACACACAATTATAACTTATAGGCGAATATAATATAAATAATTAACCTTTTTAACTTATTTTAAAAGCGTAAAATGTACATGGTATGCAATTAACTAAGTTTAGATGTTTTATACTGTAAACATTGAATTAATGAAGTTAGTATAGAGACCTATTTAATTGAACATCCAACATTTGACTTGATATCGAATGTTCTTGACCTATTACTTTTTTAGTAGACAAACTACTTTATTGACACATCTTTTGAAAATTTAAAGATCTACTAGCTTATTAAGAAGAAAAATAGAGAACTTAATAAATACAACTCACTAAGTTTTGGATATGTTTGTTAACCGTTTGGTTGTTTTTACATTAAGCTTATAATTACTACTTAAATCCATGTGTTTATAATTATTATCATCTACCTTTACAAACGTTTTAAAATTTAAACCGATTTATGAAATTTATAATTAAAAATTAGTTTTTGAATTTTTTATATATTTGTAATTTGGTAATTAAGGCTGGTCAATCCTTTTTTTAAAAAAAAATAAATAAATAAAAGATAAAAGATAAAGGTTGGCTAAGTTTAGGACATTATTTCTTAGATGAATTGTCATAGTCCTCTCTCGATCAATCAAATAAATTTTATAATTACCGATCACTACTACCTACGCTACTGAATAGTATATATGGCAAGATCGGATCAATCCATAAAGAAGTACAAATATAATTTCAATCTAATTAGATTTCTAACTAAAGCAGTAACCAGGAGAAAATAAAGTGCAGGAATATAAATAGCGAAAAATAAAATGTGAGAAAATAAAACCGGCCTAGCTTAGAGAATAGGATCAACCCAATGTTTGATTGGTCACAAAATTTCTATGGATAATTTCACTCGAACTAATGTGCTTAGCTTACTTGCTTGGATAGCCAAGACAAGTACTCGAATTAACTAATTAATTGTTCAATTAAACTAGATGTTTGATTAAATGAGTTTGATAGCATTCATAGAAAACTCACATCCACCTTAATTAATTTCTTAATTAGGTTAATTGTTCATTTGTTCGGGTTCAATAGCGTCCATAACAAGAAAACACCCACATTAAGTTTGGGGGATTTCACTAAGACAATTAATATATCAAACAACCTAAGCTACTAATTAGTTTTATTCTTGAATCGATTAATCATGCAATATTGTAAAAGGATTGTCCTAAACAACCTAGAATTTACACATAAACATGCTTCAACCTTTGCCCCAATGCAATATAGGTGTATTTATTATTGGGATTTATGCCCTAAAGCCTCGTAATTAAATTAATTATTTAATATAATAGTTTATTATTTCAAATATGCGATAATTAATTATCCATTATGGAAAAAAGCCAAGGTTATTTCATGAGATTTGAACAGTATGTAGTAGACATACAAGTAGATCATATTCAAATAATAACCTAAAGGGTATATAGCATATGGATAAGGTTCGATGTCTTATCCTGGTAACACTATTGATACGATCTAATATGTAAGGGTTACAAATGTTCTAAGTGTTATAAACGATGTAATCGAAATAGTTCGTGTAGAGACATACGAGTGGAGGTATCCTATACAACGACATTGTATAAGATTGGACTACGAAATACTTAATCTCTCTTTGTAACACCGTTGACTGAAGAGATTAATATTTCATAAGATAACCATGTTACTCGATCTCAATCCTGAGTGAGTTATGATCTCCTGTTTGTGAGGGCAATCCTTTGATTTTTATGGGTGAGAGTGGCCCGAGTCACCGACTCAATAAGCTACCATTTGGAGGATGTGTCCAAGTAGGGAGCTGAGAACATAGCTACACAAGATGGAACTCACTCATTCCCGCCTTTAGGGTAATAGAGGAGTAGTTTCCCTTAAGCATTGATTTTGGGTCTTCAACAAAGGGTACCCTCCCTCTCACTAGCCCAAGAGGGACTTAGTTTATGGTAGGACCATAAACAAATTGTTCATTAGAGGAATCAGTGGTACTAAGGAATAAGAGATAATTATAGGGGTAAAATGGTAATTTGATCTAGCTATAATTACGAACTACTCTTGAAGGATCGACTTACTATAATGGTTAAATCATGGACGTAAAATATTCTATAATACAAGAATGCAGTTGTTGGATCTTTAATGGAGTGACCACAGTTAACGAATGTTCATTAACATAATTAAAAAGTTTAATTAGTTAATGTCAAATCATTGAAACTTCTAATTTGTAAAGTCAATTAAATCTCTACTAACTCAAAACGGGTAAACAATGACCAATAGTTTTAGAAGAGTTTTAATTATTCAAATTATTAAAGGGAATAATATTAATTGTATATGATACCATTAATATCATGTATATCGATACATTATAATATAACATTAATTTCGGATGAGATTCAAAATTAAATTTTATAATAAAAGGAGATTTATTATTTGAATATGATTCAAATAACTAATATGAGTAGGATTTATATTATAACTATAGGTTATGAGAGAGATAAATATTTGAATAAATTTCAAATATTTAATAAATTAAATATAAGATAGTTAATTTTTTAAAATTCATTAATATTTAATTAATTTAATGTAATTATTTATTATCGTAATTAATAATTGATTAAAATAAATTGTTTATTTTAATTAAGTGAAAAATTGATTTTCGTTAACTCTCAACTTCATTTTTTAAATAAAGGAAGGGAAGGGAAGTTTTGTTTAAGATAAAGGTTTGGTTATTGAAGAAAAAAAAACTTCTTTCTCCCCATCTTCTGTCATCTCCTCCTTTATTCTCTCAATCTTCTTTGTAGATAAATGAGTTCTCTGTAATTGAGATTTCCATAATTCAATTCTCTTCTCTTTTAAAAGACAGTTCCCACAAATCTATCTTTGCTAAAAGAATAGCAGGAAAGACTCTTTTAGTGGTGTCTTTATTGATATACATGGTGATTTGTTCGTTGGGAGAAAGGAAATCTCAAGAGAGAAACTACTGAAAATTGAAGATAGTCTTCAAAAGTAAGTTTGTTCTTCCCTGTAGAAATTGTTTCATGCTTAACATAATACATAATATATGTTACTTCTTTTGTGTGTTGTAATTTAAAAACAAAATCAAAGCAAAGTGATCATTCACTTCTGTTGTGGGCTTCAATCCCTTCATTTATCTCTAGCATAACTAAGAGTCTATGAAGATTGGCCAAATCAAACATACATTCTAAGCATAGAAATTATCATTCATTCAAGAATCATAGAAAAATCAAGAGAATCCTAGATTAAAATAAAAGAATTCTCACAATCAATCCATGGGTTTCACCTAACTCTAAGCTATCATACCCACCTTATCCCACGAAATCGGTCCAAAATGGAGATTACAATCATAAACAATTCCCACGAACAAAGAAAAATAGAGAAAATGGGAAAAGAAGAGAAGAAGAGAAGAAAATCAGATTAGGAACTAGAAACTCTAGCTGATATAACCTAAAATGGGAAAATTTTGATTTCTAACATTCAGAGCACCTAGGCACTACAGGCACCACCTAGGCGCTGATTGCTCCTTACCGCAACGCCTGGTGTAGTGCTTACGCGCTGCCTAGATGCTCTCAAAACTGTAGCTTATGGTTCAAGCTACCATCTTTAATGGTAGTTTTGTAATTTTTGCCTCTTTTGGTCTGGTTGTTTTGTTAGGATTCCGAATCGATTCGTTTTAGATTTGTTAGCTCCCTAACTCTCAATTCTATCTCTTGGATGCTCGATACCTATAAAATAAACAACTAAACATATTCAATAACATAATAATCTTGAGTTAAGCTGAGCAAAGTAATATATTTTGAATGCTAACAAAAAGTATACAGAGGGACTTGGAGTTTAAACCCATTTTGGAGTACAATTGATGATGGCCATTGGATTTTTGTTACTTGTTTGGAGGTTCAACTATAAATACATTGCCACCTTAGACATTGTAATTCTTTTACCATTAGGAAGAATGTCCAATAACTTTTTACCAAAGAATAAATTGATAATAAAACTAATTTGATTAAAATATTATTATGGTTCTAGACTTGTTCAATTTTAATCCTTATACTTTTAAATGAAATTTATAAACGATCCTTATGGTTAATTTATTATTGATTTTCTAAAAATTAATACTTTATATTACATAGATCAAAACAATACTTTATATTGATTTTTTTTAAGTATAAAATAAAATAAAAAATGTTAAAAGGATAAAGACTAACTATGACCCCATATGATAACAATTTGGTTTTTGATAATTAAGTTTATAAACACTACTTTCACTTATAAATTTCTTTATATACTTTTCACTGATGCATCTGAAAACTAAGTCAAAATTTAAAATCTAAAAGAAAAGATAGATTTTGTCTTTAGAATTTGACAGGGAATTCAAGTATTTCTTTAACCTATGTAAAAATCATAACTGAAAATAAATTTCATAAAATAATAATAATAATACACAGAAAATTTAAAATGAAATTGTTATGGAAATCAAGCTATGTAATTGAACTAAAATTTGAATTTGAATTTCTTTTCCTACTTATGTTATGTATTAGTAAATAGTCAATTTTCAAATAAAGTCATCAAACAACGACCTTATTTTTGCATTCTTTTAAAACAATATTTGATATGTCGTTTCAATGTGGTGTATAGTTATTTGTGGTTATATATTTAAGGCACATCTTTACCTTTTTTATAAAGAGAATAAAATATTTCAAAATGAGCATTGATGCTTGTTGAAAAATTAATATGGATCCAACATATAATACAAAAGTCAAGCATGATATTTATAACAAGATAATTGGCAAAAAAGAATAATGTAATATTAAAAAATAACAATAGAGATAGTCAAACAAATAGATTGATAACTTAATTTGGTGCAATATTATCTACGTCTCGAGGCACTTAATTACAAATAGACAAATAGATTGCAAGCTAATTGTTTAATTCTTCCACTCATATATCGTTAAAATAACACTTGTACTACTGACCTCCAAACTAATTATTTGATTCTTCCACTCATATATCGTTAAAGACAAAAAAACAAAGGAATTAGAAGTAAATTTTTTTTGCTATGACTTCTAAGGGAGGTAAAAAGAAATATACAAATACTTTGATCCATTGAAGTTAGCCATCCACCAATTCTATTTTGTTTTTTATTTTTATAAAAAAAAAATATATGTAAAAAATTCAAGGCCAAAATTCTTCTTTTCTTTAAACTAGTAAAGAAGCTATGTAAAGGAAAATTATATTGTATGACAAATACATTTTAAAAAATCAAAACCATGACTTCAATTTTTTTGTAATTACAGGTGTGACAATCACATAGAAATCAGATAGTAATCAAATTTTCAGACGAATTTTTTTTTACATATTTGTAAAAAAATAAAATCTAAGAACACGTGTTCAATTTTAATTTTTTTTTAATTAAAGTTGTAATTATCCCTTATGTAAACCCCTCTAAATTTAGAAGGGAAGACCGCAGCCTCTCTTGCCATTACAAGAAAGATAATTTATATTTAGATTTGTCTTTTTTCCTCTTCAAAATGAAAACAATAGAGAATTAAGAATGAAGAAATTCTGAATAAAACAAAATTTCTGAAATAATAATAATATTATTAATAATACTAATATTATGATTATGATTATTATAATCATGATTGGTCCACAACCATTATCATATAATAATATTATCAAAATAAAAAATTTACAAAGGCAAAACGAAAAGGCAACCTTTTGGAGATTGGCCAATAGCATTTTGACACAAAATATGGATCTCTATCAGCATTGGTATCATCAGTCTACGATACCATTCTAATTAACCATAAAAAATTACAATTTGGATAAGTTCAAAATTTTATAGCATTTCCCAACTCTTTTTACTAATAATATTCTTTTCACTAACTTCTCAACTATATACTGTTGAGACCAATCATAATTATGTTATTTTTCAAATTAATGATATTTTGGTAATAAAAGGTTGACATGTGTTCAAAGTTGAAATAATTAAAGAAGAGAGTTGACAAATCCTAATGATATCGTATATCTTTGTTTTGATTATTGGATCAACTTAATTAATTTTATCCAATTTAGTAATAATATTTTGGTTTAGGTTCAGTTGGGCCGAAGAAATAGGTTCATGGACTAACTAAGCTGAAACCCAAAAAACCCACATGTGAATTTTATAAATAGATAAGTTCTTCTTCATTTGAGAGTTTCAGAAAATTTAGACCTCAGAAAACCTAGAGAATTCTTCTAATAATAAAAAGACTCTCAAAACTTTTGAAGCTGGCCACTTCTTGAAGACACAAGTGAAGGGATCAAATTCCATAACGGAAGCAAATGAACAGTTTTATTTTGTTTCTAGGAAGATGACAAAATGAAAAATATAAAAACAGACAACTCATGCTATATTTAATTAATGGTTAAAAGGTATAAAAAATTAACATACTTTTGTAGAACTCTTCTATAGCAATTCTGGTTTCTTTTTCAGCAAATTGGTCTTCTCTTTTTCAACACGATAGACGTCTCTAAAAGTTTTCCTTACTATATCTCTTGGCAAGGACACACTGATGGGAATGATTGTTGAAGGAGGAAAAATGAAGAAATTGATTTTTGCATAAGACCTTTCTTGGTTGGTTTTGAAAGAGAGCAAATTTGTGTATTAGGCTTTCATTTATCACAGAACGTTTTCTAAGTGTTTTAATGGCAAGGGAGAAACAACTGCCCACCTCCTTACTCCCCTTCATTGAAATTAATTAATTAAGGACAAATTTCAATTTATATCCTTGAATTTTAGGATTGTATCAATTTAAATTTTAAACTAATAATTGTATAACTATAAGACCTGTTTGGTAATCCTTTCGTTTTTGGTTTTTTATTTTTGAACACTAAACCTATTTTCTCCTCATTTCTTACCATGATTTGAATATTTTTTAAGTACAATGCTTGAATTCTTAGTCAAATTCTAAAAATAAAAATAAAATTTTAAAAGCCACTTTTGTAGTTTTCAAATTTTGGTTTAGTTTTTTAAACTATTGATAAAAAGTATATAACAAAGGAAGAAATTTGGATATAGAAGTAGAGTCTATAAGGTTAATTTTTCAAAAACAAAAACAAGCTAAATGGTTATCAAACGGGGCATAAACTTTTGGGGTTATATCAATTTAAATCCTGAATTTTGAGTTGTATCAATTTAAACCCCAAACTAATAATTGTATGAATTTAAATACTGATTTTCATGAGTATATCAATTTAGACCCTTAACTTTCATAATTGTACTAATTTACACATTTTTTTTTTAGATTTAGTTTGAAAAATATCGAGCAAAATATTTAAATTTTTTCAATCAAACTTATGTAAGTTTAGAGGTTTAATCGATAAAATTAAATTTCTTACGCTATGTTTATCCAAATGCACACGATGAAGGATTTAAATTGATACATTTATGAAAATTTAGGGTTTAAATTGATACAACTCTTAAAATTCAAGGTTTAAATTGATACAATTATTAGTTTGAGATTTAAATTGATACAACCCACAATGTTCAAGGTTTAAATTGGTACAATTATTAGTTTATGGTTTAAATTGATATAACCCCCAAAGTTTAGAGGTATAAATTGATATTTACCCATTAATTAAGTAAGATTAAATAATAATTTAATTTAATTAAATATAGATTTGAATCATACTCAAACACACATTTCTTTATTAACCTATGGTTTTAATATGAATCTCATCTACATTAATATATAACCTATAGCTTTAATATAAATCCTATTTCCATTAATTAAATATTTCAATCACATTCAAATACATTAATTCTCCAAAAAATATATAGTTTTAATAATAATTCGTATTTATAATTGACTATATATAATATTATATCTATATACATTATATTCATTGCATTACATTTAATTAACATAGAGAAATTATTTTAAATAATAAAACTACTGAAAATATTTACAAATAATGACAAAATATCTCAGTCTATTTGCAATAGACTGTGATAGACTACTATCTATGTCTATCATAACATAGATAAAAATAGATAGTAGTCTATCGCAGTCTATCACGATCTATTAGAGATAGACAGTGAAATTATTCTATATTTATAAATATTTTGGTTCATTGTTCTATATGTGAAAACAACCCATTAACATATGATTCCCTAAATTAATTTGAACATTTCAAACAATTCCTTCAAAATTTCCTATCCTTGTTAATCCATTGTGAGCTAGCAAGGGGATCTAATGGACCTACAGATTATAAGTTTCAAAAATTCGAGACTAATTAATTAAACTTTTTAACTAATTAATCAACATTCATTAATTATGGAGCAAACCACTATAGATCCATAGTTTCACTCTTATGCACTGTAGGTCATATTGCATTCATGGATATAGCTAGCCATTATATATAAGTTGATCATTCACGAGTTGTTCATAATTACAGCTGGGTCAAATGTTCATCTTACCCCTGTAAGTACCTTTACATCCTTAAGTACCATTGATCATCTAATGAATAATTTGTTTATTAAACCAAGTTCCTCTTGGGCTAATGAGAATGTGAGGCCCCATTGTTCAAGTCTCAAAGTCAACAGTTAAGAGAACTACTCATCTACTCACCATATACGGGAAGAAGTGAATTTTATCCTGTGAAATTGCATTCCTAACTTTCTACTCGGTCAAGTCCCTAAAATAGTAGGCTTATTGCGTCGGTGACTCGGGCCACACTCATCCATGCAAATCAAAGGACTAACCTTAACAGACAGGAGTTCATAATTAACTCAAGATTAAGATCGAGTTACATATGATCATCTTACGAAATATTAATCTCTTCAATTAACGGAGTTATAAAGAGAGATTAATTATTTTGCAATCCAGTCTTATACAAACTCTTCATATAGGATACCTCCACTTACATGTCTCCACATGAATGACTTGGATTACATTGTTTGTAACGACTTCAAAGTAGGTTGTGTCCATAGTGTTATCAAGATAAGACACCCAACCTTATTCATCTACTATAGACCCACTAGATTATTACTTGAACGTAATCCTTTGCTTGTCAACTGCATACTATTCAAATCTCATACAAATAATTGTGGATTTTAATTTATTGGAAATAGTTATGCAAATTGAAGACATAATACAAAATAAAAATTGTTTTATTAATCATCAATAATTTGTTTATTTATTTACAAACCATAAGTTTAGGACATAAAAACTAACAAAAAGTCCGTACAAACGTTCTTTTAGTATTTCAATCTTCAAGAACATCCATGTCCTGCTTCTTCAAACCAAGCATACATTAGAGAAAATCAAAAGATCAAATACTAGAGATCAAACCCTATCTTCATACATTAACATAAACTCAAATTCTTGAGCAGACATATATTCTTTAAAATTGTTGGTTAGTTATTAAGTTTTGTTTCATTTTAATTCTAGATATATATTTTTTTAAAATAATTATTTTAGTTTTCATATTCGTTTTATCATTATATGTTCAAAAGATTTTTCTTTTTGATAACCATGTTAATTCCATTACTGAGTAAAAACGCCATTAATTCACGAAGTACAAAAATTACGAACATCCTTACAACAATAACAAATTAACCAATCAAGATGGAAGGGGAAGATGAAAGATTTAACCCTCCCCACTTCCATATATTAGTTAATGAGAGAATAATGGGATTGGAAAAAAAATTATGAAATAACCTCCTTCCCTAATAACTAAATTATTCAATTAAACAAAAACTAACTTTCTCTTAATTATATATATATATATATATAAAATCATATATTAGATATAACATATATATATATATAAACTAATGTTATATCTAATATAACACATAGCCTATAGTATATAATATATAATATAACCTATAGTTTAATATTCTCTCATTTAAACCATAATATTTAATATGAGTCAAATTCATATTAATTTTAATATTTGAACCATATTCAAATATTTATTTTCTCTCAAATAATTTTATATTAATTATGTCTTATATAATTAATTTCCATTATTAATTTGAATAACTCAAATTAATCTAAATTAATTTGATTATCTCTAATCCCAATTTAGCTAACAAGGGAACCTTATGAACCTATACATTGAACTCCAATGGTTCTTGGTTAATTACTTGGTTAATTAATTAAACTCTTTAATTGAATTAACCAACTTCCATTAACCGTTGGTCACTCCATTAAAGATCGATAGTTGCACTCTTTGCACTATAGATAAATTTTTGTGTCCATTGGATATAACTAATCAACAATGCATAGACTATTCACAAATTGCTCGTAAGTACAACTATGCCAAAATTATCATTTTGCCCCTGTAGTTACATCTAACTTCTTAATACCACCGATCCCTCTAATGAACAATAAGTTATAGTCCAACGACAACTAAATCCCACTCGGGCCAGGAGAGGGTGTGGCGCAATATGGTTCAAGCCCTAAAATCAGCCTTTAAGGGAGCAATTCTCTACTTACCTTAAGAATAGGGAATGAGTGAATTTCTTCCTGTGAAGTTGCGTTCTCAACTCCCCAATCAAACGAATCTCCAAAATGATAGGCACATTGAATTAGCGAAACTGGTCATTCTCATCCATACAAATAAAGAGACAGCCTTCATAGGCAGGAGTTCACAACTCACTAAAGATTCAGATCAAGCCACCTATTGTCATCCAGATGAAATGTATGTCTTTACTAACAACAGTGTTATATAGAGAGACTATTCATTTTGTGATTTGGTCTTATACAAATTCTTTGTATAGAATACCCCTGTTCGCATGTCTCCACATAAAGGATCAAGATCAGATCATTTGTAGCACTTTACAACAATTGTAACAACTACAAAGCGCGGCTTTATGTTTGGAGCATCGCGACACCAAAGGAGGGCACCATGATAGTTGTGCTTGCCATCTAAGGCAGAGTCGCTATACTCCGCACAACATAACAATGCTACATTACTATGCTCATTGCCTTGTAGCGTAAGGTAAGCGTAATTAGTAATCATGCTCCAGCCTTATGCTTTAAGACAGTGCAGTGTAAAACTTCGCCCGATCATCTAAAATTCTCCAATTTTCTCTATTTTCCACTAAATCGAAGCCGAAAAAATATCACAAACGAACTGAACTAAGAATAATAGACTTGATAGCAAACAACTATGCCTAAAACAATGGGCCATTTACATATCGAATCAAAATTAAATGATAGCAAATCTAAACCCAATCTCGAAAACATCCAAACGAGCAAATCACATTCAATATACATCTATGTAGAATCAAAATTCCACCACTACTTTGAATTCCATTTTTTAAAATTAAAATTGGGACTCAAAAACCACATTTTGATACCAATTGAAAGGATATGCAAATACCCGTTGCAGAAGCGATCATGTCCCAATTCTAATTTTATAGAATATAAAGAAAATACAGAGAGCAGAAACACTATATACATAATCTAATAAGCATTCTTTTGTATAGAAATTAAAGAGGAATAAGAGATCCGAGGATCACATACCATTGAAGACTAAAAAATTTCACATTCCTCTCGAAATCCTGAACTCTTCGAATTCTTTTCGAACTCACGAGCAACAGAAAATGCAGCAAATTTCCCAATCAATTGGACACCACCATGCGGAAACCTCAGTATTCTTGGGACAGAGAATCATTAAGAGTATAAGGGCTTCATAATTTGGAAAAAAAGGGATGAATGTTCTTGATTTGAGAGAGAGCCAAGGATCTCATCACAACACTTATATTTATACTAGAATGGAAGGAGAAGATGAAAGATTCAACCCTTCTCACTTCCATGTATTAGTTAATGAGAGGATAATGGGAAGGAAAAAAGTTATCAAATAACTCCCTTCCCTAATAACTATATTATTTAATTAAATAAAAACTAATTTTTCTTTAATTAATCTAACATATATATATAAACTAACTTAATATCATATATTAAAAGAAACATATATTATATCTAATATAACACATAACCTATAGTTTGTTTATATTATACCACATATAATATAACCTATAGTTTAATATTCTCTCATTTAACCTATAATATTTAAAATGAGTCAAATTTATATTAATTTTAATATTTGAACCATATTTAAATATTCATTTTCTCTCAAATAAAACTTTATATTATATAAATAATTATATATTAATTATATCTTATATAATTAATTTTCTTTATTAATTTAAACAATTCAAATTAATCCAAATTAATTTGATTCTGTTTAATCCCAATTGAGCTAATGAGGGGACCTTATAGATTTATAGATTGAAGCTTCAATAGTACTTGATTAATCAATTAAACTCTTTAATTGAATTAATCAACTTCCATTAATTGTCGGATCACTCCACTAAAGGTCAATAATTGCACTCTCTGCACTATAGATAAATTTTTGTGTTGATTGGATAAACCAATCAACAATGCATAGACCCTTCACTAATTGCTCATATGTACAACTAGGCTAAAATTACTATTTTGCCTCTATAGTTACATCTAACTCCTTAAGTACCACTATTCCCTCTAATGAACAATAAGTTATAGTCCAACTATAACCCAACCTTTCTTGGGCCAAGAAAGGGTGTGACGCCACATTGTCCAAGCCCTAGAATCATCCTTTAAGGGAGAAATTTCTCTACTTATCCTAAGAATAAGGAAGGAGTGAATTCCTTGTGAAGCTGCATTCCCAACTCTCCAATCGAACGAATCCCCAAAATGATAGGCATATTGAGTCGGTGAAACTGACCACTCTAACCCATACAAATCAAAGGATCACCTTCAAAGTCAGGAGTTCACAACTTATTCAGGGTTTAGGTCAAGTCACTTATGGTCATCCTGGTGAAATGTAAGTCTCTACTAACAACGGTGTTATATAGAGAGACTATTCATTTCGTGGTTTAGTCTTATATAAACTCTTTATATAAAATACCCCCGCTTGCATGTCTCCACATGAATGATCAAGATCAGATCATTTGTAGCACTTTACAATAATTGTAACAACTGCAAAGTGGGTTGTATATGTAGTGTCATCAGGATAAGATACCCAACCTTATCCATCTACTATAGACTGTTTAGATTATTGATAGCTTGTAATACAAGCTATTGTAGTTTTTTACTTAAAATTATGAGGGCTAATAAGAAGAATATGCGTCAATAATACCAAGAATTCATGTGAAGAAGTGAGCTTGCGTCGATCAGCACCAAAAATCCTCACTAACCCTATATCATGCGTTATTGCACATCAAAGTATCTATTTTCACAGATATTGTAGAAATTGACCGCATGCGTCGATCTCAGACCGCTGTAAGAGTAACCGCATGCAAAGGTCCATAAAGACTAGTTCGCTGCATGGAATGTTACGTCCACAGAGTGATAATCGTAATGGAAGATTGATCGTCAAGTGGGTGGAATGCATTGACACGTCAGGATGAACAAGCTTGAACGCATACCTTGGGAGTATCAACAAGATAAGGTGATGTTGACATTTCCCATACCGCGACAAAGGTAGCAGTGAATCAGAATGCAATCATCAATGCTGTCGACGTTTGAACTCTATAAATAGCGCCTTGGATCTCCACTTCAAACAATCCAAGCTTCTGCTCTATGGCAGATCCTTGTGATCACAGATGAGAGCATGTGCAAGATTTTCTTTAAGGATTCTTCACCTTCACAACCCATTCCGAGTGATGGCCAGAGTTACGCCAAAGATAGACTCGAGAGATATTTCTCTACCATCCATCCATGGCGCTACCAGCAACCTTGACGCATTTCGGATGAAAAGCAAGAGATTGTTTTCATCTAGCCTTCCATTTCTCCTTTTACCTCTGTATTGTATTACATTTTGGCTTAAGACATTAATACAGTTTGTAATCAATACATATTTCAGTTCCTTCAACACTATTTTCATCATATTCTTCTTCTTTGTCATCATCTACATTCAACATTTAGTTAAGCATCAAAGACAGTCGCATACTCAATCATGTAGCCTAGAGATAGGACGCATGTAGCAACCCACCGAGAGGTATACGTTGCACGAGTATAGTGAGTTAGTCCTCTTCGCTTGGTGTGAAGCTTAAGCAGCACTTGTCTATGAGCTATTGTAATGCTTGTCTATGAGCTAACTAGCCACAATTAACTGCCCGAGAAGGTAAGTAGTAGAACACACTAAAGCAAAATAAGCCTTGTTCCTAGAGATAGGCACGATCTTATGCTCGACGCACATGCATTATAGAGATATAGGCATACGGCTGGACACCGAGAAGTGTGCGATGCGTTAGTGTGGCGAGTTGGGATTACTCGAGTGGCCTAACCTAATGAACATTATTATGCATTAGCAGTTGCTGCATCTCTACCAATTCTCATAGTTAAAACTTCCATTGCTCGATCTATTTAGTTAGGAGTAGGAGTAGCACATAATCCATTAACTTCTGTCTTTTTTTTTTTACTTTTATTCATCACCTCAAACACATTTCTTCATAAATATTATTGAGTTACAAGTCCCCGTGTTCGACCTCAGATCATCCCAAGAAACTTGTGTTCTTGTTATACTTGGCGAGAAGGCAAGAAAACTTGTGATAGGAAAGCAAGGTCATTGCATACGAGTTTAACGCATATTTCATAATTTCTAGTCCAACTCATGGTCATTGACGCATGGAGATTAACGCATAGCATAAGACGCATATTTCCTCTGTCTCCTTTCCCAACCAACAATTATCACTTAAACATGATCCACCTATATGTCTCTATATATATGTTTAAATTATAGAAGATAACCATGGATATTAATTTATTGGTTTTTGTTGGTTAATGCAACAAAATGTCAAATAAAATACCTCTTATTTTATTAAAAAAAAATAAAATGTTTGTACAATATAATTATAGACTACAAAACTATGAGATTTAGAGCATCAACCCCAACACAAAATAGAGGGTGAAATGGAAGGTCAGGGAAGAGGTTTAGGATCCACAAGTTGAAGAACCACTTGTCGGGACCCTTCGACGGTAGGATCATAGAAGGATGGAGTCGGTGGGAGCCATGGCATTCTAGTAGCTTTGGCTCCACCTAATGCTTAGGATGATAAGGATGTAATGGCAACAAAGATTGGAGAAGCTATTACATCATTTGTGATAAGAAAGATACAAGAATTAATCCAAAGTGTAGTGGCAAAGAAGATAACTCAAACTATTCGGACTCAGCAGATACCAGAACCACCAGTTCAGGTTCAACCAGCCTAGCCCTAGAACCACAATGTGTAGGACCTATCCATTGAAGCTAAACAATTGAGGGATTTCATAAAATACAACCCTCGCACATTTTACGGGTTGCTGAAGGACCATACGAAGTCGAAGATGTGGCTATCCTCCATCAAGAAAATCTTCCGTTATATGAAGTGTGTAGAGGACAAGAAACTCCAGTGTGCAGTCTTTATATTGACAAACAATGCAGAGATATGGTGACGTTTAATGAAAAAGATGATAGATACTAGTAGGGGCTAAAGAGCGTTTCTATGAAAAATACTTCTCCACCAACACACAGTACAACAAGCTAGTTGAATTTCTAAATTTGACACAAATGGTTATGTCAATGGAAGAGTATGAGCAGGAGTTTGATATGTTGTCCTATTTTGCCCTTGAGTTGGTGGTCACTAAGGTGGCAAGGACAAAAAGATTCATTCAGGGCCTGAGGAGCAGATTATGAAGCATGGTGCATGCTCTTGAACCTAACACCTATGCTGCAGCGCTTTGAGTAGCCATAAGGATTAATGCTGATTTTCGAGAAGGGGATGGGTATAGAAGGTTATTAGGAGTAGAGACCTCAACAGGACCACAAATAAAGGCAGAGTAGAAGGCTTCTAAGCCTTAGCGAAGGGTCAACATTCAAATAGGTCATTCCGACACTTTAAGTAGCAGGCTACTGAGACAAGAGGGGCTTGGAGAGAAAAGTCCATTTGTAAGTCTTGTCGAAAGCAACATTGGGGGAGTTGTTTGGCTCACACAGGGATATGCTATAGATGCAAGCAGGAGAGGCATATCCCTAAGCATTGCCCTGGTGTTCAGGTTATTAGAAGTAGGGATCAACCCTCGAATGCTTATGGGGGTTGGAGCTATCAACAACAGCAAAGTCATGTTTATTCAACCACTCAGTAGGAGACCAAGAAGCCAGACACTATGGCGACAGGTATACTCCCAATCTTGGGACACTATGCATTAGTGTTGTTTGATTCTAGCTTATCCCACTCATTTATATCATTAGTGTTTGTGAAGCATGTATGTTAGAATTAGAGCTTTTGTAGTATGTTTCATCAGTTTCTACTTTGTCTGGAGACATTATGTTAGCAAATGAAAAGATAAAAGCACGTTAGATTGTAATAGCAAATCATACACCAGATGTGACTTTGAGTCTTGGACATGTATGATTTTGATGTTATATTGGACATAGATTAGTTGCCTGCTAAGCATGCTAGTATAGTCTGTTCCCATAAGGAAGTTATTTTCAACCTTCCAACAGAAGTTAGTTTTAAGTTTAAAAAGGTCGGGATCATGGTCTTACCAAAGTAATTTCAACTATGAAAGCTAGGAAGTTGCTTAACTAATGTACCTGGAGTATCTTGGCCAGTGTGGTTGACACCTGAGAACCTGAGGCTGTCTTGACTTTATAGCCAGTGGTAAGAGATTATCCAAATGTTTTTCTAAAGGATATCCCGGGTTTGCCACCGTATCGGGAGATAGACTTCACGATCGAGTTAGAGTCAGACACAACTCCAATGTCGAAGGCTTAATATAGAATGGCCCCAACAAAGTTGAAGAAGCTGAAGATTCAGTTGCAAGAGTTCCTTTAAAGGTATTATACGTCCCCACGAGTCACCTTGAGGTGCACTTATGTTGTTTATGAACAAGAAAAATGGTTTGTTGCGTTCAAGCATTGACTATAGAAAGGTGAACAAAGTAACCATTAAGAGCAAATACCCTCTCCCAGGATTGATGACTTGTTCGATTAGTTACATGGAGCTATAGTTTTCTCCAAGATTGACCCTCGATCAGGTTACCTGTAAGGCCCGCACCTTACTTTTCCCTTTTTAACTATGTTTACTGTTAAGCTAAGCAAAATGTTAGCTTCAATATCTAAGTGAGGTTGGATTTGTACATTCTGAAGTAAAAGATGAGTTTGAAACTGGAGAAAATGGTTGAGTGGGGAAGCTTAGCTCTCGTTCATACCATCCTAGCTCAACAAAGGAAATTTTGGGTAAGTGTTGATCATAGTAAAAGATGCTTGAATGTTGAGTAAGCACCAGGCGAGCATCGAGTGAGCGAGGAAGGAAGAAAGCGATGAGTATAAGTGATTAAGAAGGGTCGAGCATCAAGTAGATACTGCCGAGTGTTGAGTATATGTGAGTGAGGAAGAAGGCGAGTATCGAGGGTGAACGAGGAAATCTCACGTGTTAAATTCGAGCGTCGAGTAAGGGAGAGGTTCGAGCGAGCTCCTAGCATTGAGTTTCCAATCCTCCCATCGAGTATTTGACAGAGAGCCTTGGAATTGTCTGTTGAGTAAGGACATTTTCACATCGAGTTTCTCCAACGAGTAACGAGTTGTTCGAAACACTCAGATTTAAACGCTTAGTTTCAGACCTCTCTTTTAGTTATCTGGACAGATGGCTTAATCTTAACCCTTGATCTCCAATAATGGGTGATGTGGCTTAAGGAGATTTCAGTTGAAGGGTTGGACATTAGTATAAAAAGGAAGAGGAATTCAAGGGTTCGTTTTAGACGTTCTACTCAAGCAAACCAGACGAACTTGGTACCATTGGAAAGCCCTTTGAGTCTAGTTGTTGAAATCGAGCCTTTGAAAGGGAGATCTCATTGGAAAGAAGGTCGAAGAAGGAATGAAGAGTCGGAGGTTCTTTTTTGAGCTTTTTCGGGCACTCGACGAAAAAATATAGATCTAGACCGAACCGCTAGGATTTTTGAGCTGAAACTTTAAGATATTCTTGTGGACACCTTCCAAGTAAGTTTATAGAAGGAACCTTGGAAAGAAAAGGTCTAGATTTCGAGTTATATATTTATTGGGAAGTAACCCTAGAATCTTTACACAAGCAGGAAGTTAGAGTTAGGGCCATCGAGAAAGATTTGAGGGCCCAGGTTAAACCACAAGGAGTTCCACACTGAAACTATGAGGTAACATTGGTAACAAATTTCTGAACATGTTTGGAGAAGGAACTTTAATGAAATGGGTTCTAGTTTTCAAGTTATTTA
This sequence comes from Benincasa hispida, assembly GCF_027475165.1. Lineage (NCBI taxonomy): Eukaryota > Viridiplantae > Streptophyta > Magnoliopsida > Cucurbitales > Cucurbitaceae > Benincasa > Benincasa hispida. Next base: position 46,958,173 of record NC_143479.1, read on the forward strand.
TGTTAGAAATTGAATCTGGAAAATGTGGACGATTGGGCAATCCATTGCCAAGTATGAGCTTAGTTAAAAAGTAGTCTCAAAAGGAAGGCCAAGTAACAACTAAAATTTTATTCTTTTATGTGTAGGAACTACATCCATTGGAGAGGCCTACAAAGCATAGGAAGAACCAAGCCTAAGGATTTACGAGTGATTAAATGTTTTCAAATATGTCCATAAAAGGGACGTGCGATTCAAATGAATTTTATGCTAATGTTCATGGTTTTTCAAGCAACTAAAGTTATATTTGTATTTGAAATGAGTTTTGTTAATCCTAGCATATGCTAAGAATGAATGAAAAGAAATGCAACTACATGTTATTAATTGTGAACATGCATGTGACTGATAATGATGCTATAATTTCCCCATGGATGCTATGTTCTTAATGTATCAGGTATCGAAGGTATAAAAGGTATCCAAGGAAGTACCTAAGGTGTTGACAGTACATAGTATACTCCACGTGCATGTAGCTAGTTCTTTATGAGAGACCGAAGTATGGGTCTCCTGGCCACAGTCTTCATTAAGGGACTGAAGTATGGATCTCACGGCCTTGAATGGACGTTGGGAGCTTGAGCTATGAATGCTCGTTCTCAACTAAGTTTGCTAGCATGATTTATTATAATGCTATGATTAATGTATGATACTATGTAAGTTGCTTGAGGTTACTTTCTAGCATGTTATTTATTTTACATTAAAGCTTATGAAAGGTTTGAGAAGAAATGTATTTCTAAGTGTCACTCATTGGGCAACCAGCTCACTATTTTCAAATATTTTTTTTTCCAGATAGCGGTCATTTCCCTCGCAATTGAATCTCCTGCAGCTTGCCACCCAAAGTTTGAAGACCTTAGAGAGGAGCTTAGGTGAAACTTGTTTTGATGTACACAATTTTGGAAAGGAGTCGGGGACTTGTGAAACTTATTATATTTTGGGACACATGTTATCTTGGTCATCTTATTTCGTTGGATATATGTTTATTTGTTTTTGGAACTCTATTTAACACTTGCACTATTTAATTTCATGGATGTGTTTGTACCAAGTCGTTGCATATTCAGGTTTAAGTTAAGTAGTAAGTGCCGACACCTAGGTCGGTAACTGCTGCCGACATATGCTCTTCTGATTTTAGAGGGTAAACTGGGAAGGGGTGTGATATTACCACCAGTTGCGGATTAAGGACAACAATATTCTTAAGACAACATTCCGTTCTAGATATGGACATTATGAGTTCATTGTAATGTCATTTAACTTGACAAATGCTCCTGCATTATTTATGGACTTGATGAATAGGATGTTTAAGAAATTCCTTGACACTTTTTTGATAGTTTTATTGATAATATCTTGGTTTATTCAAAGATAGAGGCAGAGCATAAAGAACATCTACGAAAGGTTTTGGAAACTCCGAGGTTGAATAATTTGTATGCTAAATTCTCTAAGTGGGAATTTTGGCTATGCTAGGTGTCCTTTCTAGGGAATGTGGTGTCAAAGGATGGTGTATCTATGGATCCAGTAAAGATTAAGGTAGTTACGAGTTGGCTTCGTCCTATGACAGTTAGTGAAGTGCGTAGTTTTCTGGGATAGCAGGCTATTATCATTAGTTTGCTAAGGATTTTTCTCGCATAGCTACTCTTTTAACTCAGCTAACTAGGAAGGGAGCTTCCTTTGTTTGGAGTAAGGTTTTTTAGGATAGTTTTTATAATCTTAAACAGAAGTTGGTTTCTGCACCAGTTCTTACAGTACTAGATGGATCAGGAAGTTTCGTTATTTACAGTGATGTCTCCAAGAAAGGATTGGGGTGTGTGTAGATGTAGTAGGGTAAAGTGAGTCACTGCACAGTTGGCATAGTTAATAGTAAAACTAACCTTGAGATAGAAGATCATTGATGCACAACAAAGCGATCCTTATCTTATTGAGAAGTTTGGCTTAGTAGGGGTAGAACGAGATAGTGAGTTCTCAGTATCCCTAGATAATGGTCTCTATTATAATAGGCATTTATGTGTACCTACAGATATGATGGTGTTGACATTCAACATGTGAAATTAATCAGAATCTTAAGTACTCTAACAACATTAATTTTAAATCTAAAACATGCAAGTTCAATAAAAAGAAGTAGGCTTTCTAAAATTTACATTTGAAGAACTCTTCAAATTTCTCAATCTCCAGTTGAAATCTCCACTCCAATGGCTTGTAGACCACCACTTGGTATTCCATACTATCCTCTTGGCCCTTAGATTGGATCGTGGGATAAAAAATGAGAGTAGATTAAAGGGAATTTCAGAATTTTGTGGTTTTTGGTTAAGTGTCTAGAGAGAGCACTTTATCTCTAAAAAATTAAACTGCCTCCATGAATCTCAGCAAATGAAATTGGTTTTATTCAACTTCATCATGCATTTTAAATGGTTCTTAGATTGACAACAAACCACCACTAAAATAAGTGAAAATTATAGGCGTTTTAAATTGTGGATTTTTCCAATTGAAAATGATTTCAACAAAATCATTTATAAAATGAATTTTTTTTTTAAAAAAAATAAATTCTTTTAATTAATTTAAAAACAAATTCTTTGGACTCAATTTTAAATAAAACTAATTCAAATAATTAATTTTAAATAAAAAATTTAAATAATTAATTAAATAATTTATTTAACTAATTAATTCAATATCTAATATTAAATTAATAAACCACCTATTCCAAACATGAATCCCTATTCATGTATTTTAATATTTAAATATTTTCCATTACTCCAATTTCGTTTAGCTCGATAATTAAACATATAGTTATATCATATATAATTAATGATTCACTTAATTTGAATTTGAACGTTTCAAACTCTCTCATCATACTATTCTAAGGTTTAGTTCATTTATGAGCTAGTAGGGGGACCTAATGAACCTACAGATCATGAGCTCCAACGATTCAAGATTAATTGGCTAAACCCTTTTAATCGAATTAACCAACATTCGTTAACTATCGGGTCACTTCACTAAAGCCTAATAGTTGCACTATCCTCACTGTAGATACATTTCTGTCCATCTAGTTTAACCATGATTAGTAAGTCGATCCTTCATAGGTTGTTTGTATTTACAGTCGGGTCAAAATTATTGTTCTACCCCTGTAATATATCTTGCTCCTTAAGTTTCTACTGATCCATTAATGAACAATTGGTTTATGGTCCTATCAATAATCCGAGTCCCTCTCAGTCATAGAGAGGGCGAGACCCTTTGTTCAAGACTAGGAGTCAGTACTTAAAGAAACAATCTATCTACTAACCCTGAAAAATGGAATGAGTTCCATCTTGCAGGACTATGTTCTTAGCTATCTACCAGGCTTTACCTCTAAACTGGGAGGCTTATTGAGCGGCGATGTTGAGCCACTCTCATCATTGTGGATTAAAGGATAATCCCGAATAAACATGAGTACATAGTTAGCTCAAGATTGAGATTGAGTTACCTTAGGTCATCGAGTTGAAATAGTCAGTTTTAACAGTAAACGGTTTCATAAAGAAAAGTGACTATTTCGTGGTCCAGTCTTATGCAAACATCTTTTGCATAGAATGCCCCTACTCACATGTCTCCACATGAAAGGTTTTGGGATCACTTCATCTGTACCAAATACAAAGCGGGCCACATCCATAGTGTCCTCAAGATAAGGTACCTAACCTTATCCTTATACTTATAGACTATTTTGGCTATATACTAAAACTTGATCCTTTTTTATGAATTTACATAAAGCTTAAGTATTCATGCTATGACCAGGGGTTCGTTATTTTATTGGATTTAGGTTATTACAAGTGTAATTTACATGTTCAATAACAACTTTATTGAATAAACCTCAATAACAACTTTATTGTAAATAGAATAAGTTTAAAGATTACAAACTGTAAGTTTTAAGACAAACAACCCAACAAGATAGTGACCTTAATAATAAATTATTAACAGAAGCTCATAGTTCCCAATTTTCATACATCTTGGTAGCACCAAGATGTATCAGGATTGGAAACGATATTACTGGTGGTATGATATGAAAAGAGAGATAGTAGAGTTTGTCAGTAAGTGTTTAGTGTCTTAGCAAGTGAATGCTTCGAAACAGAAGCCAATAGACTTGTTGCAGCCTCTGAGTGTACTAGAGTGGAAGTGGGAGAATGTGTCCATGGATTTCATTGTAGGTTTTCCAAGAACAACAAAAGGCTATATAGTGATATGGGTCATAAAACTCACTAAACTAGCACACTTTACTCCAAGGAAGTCTACATATTCAGTAAACAAATGGGCTCAAATATACATGAAAGAGGTGGTAAGATTACATTGTTGGAAATGGCCTAAACTCGCAGTTCATAAATGTTGTTAACACATTTTGTTTATCAATAAAAATGTTGTTGAGTTTTTATTCAATAAATTACTATCGATATTGTATCCTTCTATGAAAATCCAATAAACGAGTCCATGGCTATAACATGAACACTTTAACTATTGTGTGGTGACATAAAAATGGATCAAGTTTTAGTATGTTGCCAAAATGGTCTATAAGTATACGAATTAAATTGGGTACCTCATCCTGGTGACACTATTGGATGCGACCCATTTTGTATACTGATACAAATGATGTGATCCAAAACTTATTCATGTATAGACATGTTAGTGGGGGCATCCTATGCAATGAGTTTACATAAGACCGAACCTCGAAATAGTAACTTTTCTTTATAACAATCATTTACTGTTAAAACTAACTATCTCAAACTAATGACCTAGGGTAACTTGATGTTAATCCTGAGCTAACTATGAACTCCTGTTTATTTGGGATTATCCTTTGATCTGCATAGGTAAGAGTAGTCCAACAACATTGCTCAATAAGCCTCCCATTTTGGGGATAAGACCAGATAGATAGCTGGGGACATAGCCTTACAATATGGAATTCACTCCTACCTAATTTAAGGTTAGCAGATGGGTTGGTCTCTTAAGCGCCGATGTTTTGTCTTGAACAATGGGGCCCCGCCCTCTCTTGGAAGAGAGAGTTATGATTTATAAGTTGGACTATAAATCAATTGTTCAATGGAGGATCAGTGAGAGCTTAAAGAGCAAGATGTATTTTCAGAGGTAAAACGGTAATCTTTGACCTAGTTATAAATATGAACGACCTTTGAAGGATTAGCTTACCGATTATGGTTAAAATGGACAAAAATATATCTATAGTGAGGAGAGTGCAACTATCGAGCTATAATGGAATGTCTTGGTAGTTAACGAATAGTGATTAATTCGGTTTAAAGAGTTTAACCAATTAATTACAAGTTGTTGGAGCTCATGATCTGTAGGTCCATAAGGTCTCTCTACTAGCTCGTATTTTGGATTAGTAAATTGAGTAATCTTGATAAGATTTCAAATTCAGGTTTAGAATTTGAAATGTTCAAATTCAATTAGGGCTTTTATTTATTGTATTCGATAAAATTAAATGTTTAATTTTATCAAAATTAAACGAAATTGGAGAAACGATTAATGTTTAAATATAACTTAAATATTAATTATATTATATTAATTTCATTTTCATGGAATGGGTTTTTATTAATTTAATATTAGATATTAAATTTATTTTAATTAAAAGGTTTAATTATTTAGTTTTATTTTAAAATTAATTAATGGAATTAATTTTATAAAACTAATAAATAAAATAAAATAAGTTTAATTTACTAAAATGATTTTTGAAATCATATTTTGAAAATAAAAAAAAAATTCAAAGTGGAGATTTCCAAAAGTTGGAAACCTCCACTATGAATTTAACTTCCTTATTCACTTCTCCATTTTCTCCATCAAATAGGAGTTGTCCTTCATGCAAACCATGTATTTGCATGGTGAAAGCTTTATAAATTGAAATGCTGAAATGAATTATGATTCATGCTTACTAAGAACTTCAATATAAACTCTGTGGAAATCACCAATCCCTCTTCATATCTTATATATTTTCAGCTCAATTTAGTGTTTCCACTACATAATCCTTACAGGAGAATAGTAGAGAAGATCTTGGTGGTTGTCTACTTGAAGGTTAAAGCTCTTTTACGTGGATTTCAGCTAGACTTGAAGAGGATATTTCAAAGGTATTGTGTTCAGCAAACTCTCTTCTGTAAAGGTTACTTTGAAGCATGTTTAAACTCAAATTAAGTATGATTAGAGTGCTTATTGATTTTGTTTTTCCTCCGTTGCATGTTAATATACTCTAAAAATCGGTATCAGAGCATGATTTAAGCACTCAATTGTTGTTAATTTGAGTTGAGTGGCCGTTCTTTATGAACTGTATGAAAATTATGAATTGATATGTTTTTTTTAGTGTTTTGGCATTTGAATCTTTTCAATTATGTTGTAACTCTTGTAATTGGCTCTTGTCTTATGGGCCGCATTTGAATAAGCCATCGCAAAGTTTTGAAGTATTTTTGAATGAATGCATTCTCAAAATCTAAACACAAAATTGCGGTGAATGAATAAAAGTTTTTGAGCAAAGGCTTGTCGGATCTAAACTTAGAAAATATCTTTTTGATGAAGCAGCCAAAGTGGAGGAAAGCATTGTGATGATGGTCAGAGGTGTGTGTAAATTATATTCTGAGAAGCTGGTCATCGCAAAGGAAAGCATGAAGGTGAGTTAGAATTTCTTGAGTATAATGCATGCTTGAGGACAAACATGATTTTAAGTTTGAGGGTGTGATGACATGCAGAAATGCATGTCATCTTAGGCCTTTTACTTAGAATTATGAAGGTTATTAGGTAAAATATGCGGCAATTATGATAGGAATTCACGAGAAAGTGAGCTTGCATCGATTAGCATGTTGAATCTCAGCTAACCTGTTATTTTGCGTTATTATGCGTTCAATGTTCTATTTTTGTAGCTAACGTAGGAAATGAACGCAAATGCGAAAATTGGACCATCGCATAGACGACCGCATGCGGAGAAACACTCCATCACAAAGGCAAACGTATCGATCAACGCATGGATGTTGCGGTAATCAGCCGTATGCATCCATTGCATGGGAGTTGCGCTCGTCAAGCGATTGCGGTCATCATGTAGAGTTGCGGTATTAAGCGAATGCGGTCATTGAATGATTGCAGCTACGCGACAACGCATACTAATGGGATCAGTGCAAGGTTGGTGGAATGGACGCATCAACGCATCTACCTCGAGAAAATCCAAAAGATGATGCTGACATTTCACCTACCACACCGTTAGTGGCAGAGGTTCAAAAAGGACTAACGTGCCAAATGTCAGACCCAGAGCAGTCCAATTAATGCTGTTGGCAACCCAAGCTCTATAAATAGAAGCCGATGAGCAGAAATTCAAGTTATCCAAGGTTTTCGCCTGAGGTTCGCCTAGGGTGGATCCTTGCAATCCAGACAAACGCGTGAGAAGATGGCTGAGGGTCCTTCACCTCCTTCATCCATTCCGAGTGATGACTGGAGCTAGATCTCGAGAGAGTTAGCTCCTCCGCCCATCCATGGCACCACCGACAACCTTGCATTTTCCTTTCTTTTCTCATATTGTATTGTATGAAATTTTGGAATTAAGGAATTAATACAATTTGTTTTCAATGCATTTCTCTGTTCCTTCGATTCCATCTCCATCTTCTTTGCTTAGCATCTTTACTTTCATTGTAACATTTAGTGGGATTGCTTGGGTATCGCATACTTAGTCATGTGGATTAGGGATATGAAGCATGTAGCAACCCACCGAGAGGTGTGCGTTGTGCGAGTATGTGAGTAATCTTAATTTCTTAGTGTGAAGCTGCTACAATACCTGTCTATAGGCTAACGCATTGCTTGTCTATAAGTGAAGTCAGCAATAATCAACTGCCCGGGAGGGTAAATGGTTGGACGCATTAAGCAATGTATGCATTGTTCATTAGGGATAGTAACAATCTTAGGTCAACAAAGTTCATGCGGTTACCTTGTCCTATGAGCGCATCATTCATCATTTAGGAATACTTGGGAGAGTAGTCTAAAGCACAAATCTAAGACTCGGGAGAGCAGATTGGAATGCATAGGTAAGAATGGAGAACTTAGGGATAAGCTCCTTTTGCTTCACACAGCGTATGCACCCTACAGAATGGATTTGCATGCGTCCAAGAAGTAGGATATGGTGGCGGTATGCGGTCATCTAGACATTTATGGATACACACCGCATACATCCTAGATTTAGGCTTTTAGTGTGTGTAGCATGATCGCATGGTTTATGTTGACTCAGATTGCCCTTGCAGTCACTCTTAAGGGTTGCAATGAAATCATCTCCGCATTTTATCTATTTTTCCACACATTCATTTCATGTCAAGGTTTGTCGTATCTCTACCTTTCATGCATATTCTTATTGCGTTGTCTGTTAGATAGGAGTAGGAGTAGGATTAACTTAGAAACATCCCTTCCATTCTTTTATTCAAACCGCCGCATGCACATTACCTCATACATATAGCTACAAGTCCCTGTGTTCGACCTTGAATTACCCGAGAAACTTGCGTTCGCGTTATACTTGGCGTGAGCGCAAGAAAACTTGTGGCAGGACGCATAGTCATCGCATACATTCATTAACGTATTATCAGTCCAACGCATGACCATCGACGTATGACTATCAACGCATATCTTAGGAACATGCATCACATACTGCGTCCACGGGATTTTGGTTGTTGAGTAAAATTGACTCTAAAATCTTCGCCATCACTCATCTACATCCATCTTTCTTGTGTGGCCTTTTATAAAGATGGCCAAGATTAAGTTGATGTAGATGAGGGCACTTTGTCTATTGAGTTCGATGGTGAGATAGCTAAGTTTAATATTTTCAATGATATGATAGCTAAGTGAGATAACTAAGTTTAATCATTTCATAGTCCTATCTTATACAACTCTTTGTATAAGATACCTCCACTTGCATGTCTCCACATCAACAATTACGATCAAATCATTTATAACACTTTACAACTCTTGTAACAATTAAAAAGTGGGTCGTATCCGTAGTAGTCACGAGGATAAGGCACCAAACTGTAAACCCTCAAAATTTCACTCTAAGTAAATTAGGCTAGAACTTGGATAGTAAGGACGTTTAAAAAGGGATAAAAGAGGAGGAAAATACCTTAAGTGTTGAAACTAGACTTTAAGGGCTAAAAGATAAGTTGTAGGTAAGTTGAGTAAAGAGGACAAAAATTTGGCTAAGTGTGGGAACCATGCATTGATGCCATGTGTTGGGTGAGGACTTGGAAACAAGACTTTGTCATTGTGAGGTTAGGCGTTGACCTTGTCATTTAGAGTTAAGTTGTTGGTTAAAGATGGAAGAGGAAGGCGCGGAGGTTAGCGGACGCATGAGGTATGCGACCACCAAGGATTCTTTGAGGTTATGTGGCTGAGCCCTTGCCAAGAACTAGAAATGATAGGATGTGCGACAACTGAGTGATTCGAGGTTAGTTGAATGCATGAGTGGGCCGAGGAAAGTTCCTTAGGTTGAAGTCATGCGATGGCTAAGCCATCTTGAGGATAGGAAAGCCTTATGGACGCATGTAACAAGGATAGCCTAGATGAGGATACTTGGCATTGGATTGGGTTGGAATACGATGAAGAAACCATGCAACAACCTAAGTGTGGATGATGAGCATATGAGAGGGATGCGTTGGCCAAAGAGGGTATGCGCCAAGGAGAGCCATGCTTGGGAAGGACTATGCGACCAAGGAGGAGCATGCGATGGTCTTGAGGTTAATGTGGGCATAAGAAGAGCCAAACGTTGGACAATGGCATGCGATGAAGAGGGGTATGCAGCTGTAGGGTGCATTATGCGTTGTTAAGAGTGACTTGGAGAACAAGATTAAATTAACAGCTAATCTAGACAAGAGGCTAACTAAAGGGGATTTGGGCTTTGACGAAGGTGAGGTGGATGCACGAGAAGATGTGCAAAGTGGAGGTTTTGCATTGGCCAAGAGAGATGCGGATACTTCAGGGTAGAGGTGTCAAGGGCAAGCATCGGAAATACAAGGAAGAACCACCTGGACATGCAAAGAAGCGGAGGTGTCAAGACTTGGGCAAGTTTGAATGCCTATAAATAGGAAAAATTTGGGGAGTAAGTTATCAAAATTCACTCGTGCAAAATAAGTGAGATTAGTGTGAGAGTGTCCAGAAGAGATGTAGTCGGTGACCTTAGGCTACCATTAATTTTGGAGTTTTGAAGAGGGAGGAATTTGAGTTGGAAGACATAAGGCCAGCTGGAAGCATAGGGCAGGCATCAATGCCATCGACTTGATGCCCAACGCATGAACGCGAGCCCCACTTCTATCGAAAAGTGTGTGGACGCCCAACGCGAGGTGCGCATGGATGACCATCGACAGGCATGCACGGACACCTATTTCCAGGCGTGCGAACACCTGTCAGCATGTACTATCGCGCGGTTGAGCACCCCAGCGCACACTTGCGTGCGTCACACCGCCCAGCCCTCGTGCGCCCGATCACCCAGAACTGTGTCACGCCCATCCTATGCAAGGCCTGACACTCAGCAGCGCCCATCCGCACGCTACAACGCCCAACCTTGCAGCCATAGCGCCCGTCAACCTACAAAATAACCTCCATAAGTTGTGTTTTCGAAAGTTAAGCTTATTTTTGGTTATTTTAAAGTGGGTAAGCTAATTATTTTACTTTAAGGTTATTTTTTAGACTAAAATGGAATTATTGGAGGAACTTTGGACTAATTTGGGATTTCTTTGAAAAGAAGTGGAATTTAAGGAATTCGAATTAGGAGTTGTTCTTGGAGAATTCCTGAGAATGTAACAAGAGGACTGTGACTGGTTTTAATTATTTTTGTATGTTTGAATTATATATATATGTGTAATGTTGGAGAATAGGTATGATCGAAAAATGTGTTTTCTGAATTTTATTGGTTGATGTGATTCTTGTTATTTTGCTTGTTGTGATTTAGATTGGAAACTAGGATTGTACCTAGCATGTCTAACGGGATATTGTCAACATGTGCACATTCGGTGGGCTATAAGGGTACTGGGATTGTTTCCACATCATTCATATCAGGAATTCAAGGGAATACCCAGGGAAATACATGATCATGCTAGGGATATTCAGTTACTGAGCTGGGAGGGTTGCATTCTTATGTGTGATGATTGATTGAGTATAAAATTGGTTTCCCAAAAATGTTTCCATAAAAAAAAAAACCTTGTCTCATTTAAAAGGTACCACTCATTGGGCTATTTAGTTCACACTTTTCAATGTTTTATTTCCCCCTAGGTAGTAGAAGCGGAATGTTTTGGGAAAGATTTATGCCAGAGATAACGTACAATAGGGAGACAAAGAGGACCCATACATCTGGAAGTTCTGGTCAGTTAGTAGGCTCTATTCGAAGTACCAGAACTAACATTCCAGGTAGAATAACAAAATAATCTTCATGTGAGGTTTGTGTTGAAGATTCCCAAAATTTTTGCCTATTCTGCCAGCAACCCAGACATACTTAGGGAGAGTCTACTGAGCAAACAAGATCTTCAAGAAATTCAACCAATCTTACCAAAACCTTATTAACTCCAAGATTCTGGCAAAATGTGGCTAATCCAGTGACAATCGGTGACTGTTTGGACCAATGGTGACAAATTTTGAGCATAACAAATGACTACATTGTTGGACACGAACCACTACTGCATGCGGTGGTGGCTCGACAGAACAACGAACCGAAGGCCAGTGGACGGACGACGCACAACGATGATGGCCGGCTGAGTGGAGACGATGTTAGACCACAGACGATTATCGATGACGAAGGGCTCCCGATGAAGTCTTAAGCAAATGGCTGGAAGAGAGAGAGATTTCGTGAGAATGGAAGGGAAAGGAAAAAGACTTGTCTTTGGCTATGTGCGGCTTGAAAATTGCTTAGATGGTTCACTTCCCTTTAGCTTGGTCAAAACCCTAATTGACTAGTCACATAAACTCATATAAACAAACATAAAAAGCTTTTCCTTTTCCTTATTAATCACTCATCCTCATAGAAAATTAATCTTCAAATGCTACTAAATCAATTATCCCTTTAACAACTTTAAATTCAAAATTCAAAAAATCAATCCACTTACCAAATTGATTCCAACTCTTTTATCAACATAATCTAAATTAATTATCTTCTCAACATCGGCTTCCAAATACCAAATTAATATCCAATAAATTTAAGATAATTTATTTAATTTTTTAATTAAATTTAGGATGTTACAATTCCTTTAACATGATCCACTTGTATGTCAACCACATACATGTTTAAGTTACATAAAACAACAATGAATCTTTCTTTAATGGATAATTGCATATATCAACCATTATTTCAAATAACATATTAATTACGAGGCTTTAGAGCATACATCCCAACAATCTTCCATTTGCACTAAAGCCGGTGAGACACAATCCAATGGGACATGTACCCTAGGGCATACTCTATACCTAACATGCCCTCTCACTTGCCCTAAGACTACTAGAGACATGTCTCCTAGTCCTAGATATTCTAACAGATCCTCCCACACTTTAGCTTAGAGAATCCTTTTATATATTCAAAATTGTTATGTCAATAAATACCATATGGTCACTACCATGATGTTCTTCTCATTCTATTTTTATTCCTACATCTTGATGTTTATAAATATCTTGATACTTAGTCCTTACACCACATTATCTTATAAAGTTGATAGACTAATTTATATCTAAAACAACTTTCAAATATGTTGGGATATACCATGGTTATGTAATTTATTGCTTCACAAGAAAAATATTGCTTTATAGTCTAATATACACCACTTAGGATAAAACATAGATTTCTCTAAACCCTGTATGAGACAGTGTATCTCATAGAAGATCAAATCCTAAACTTTATACACCAATGTCTCATAAATTTTAATTTTCAAACTCAATGGTCATACCGTCGATTTAACTAATATACCTAACAAATTATATATTAAATGTTAATTAATTCTCATGTAAGAATTACATCCCCTCAACACTTGAGGTGTCTTAGGATACTTTTCTTTAGACATATCAACTTCATTATAGAATGATTGACTACCATTTCATCTGAAGCTATTGCATCGAACATTCAACAACAACTTTGTAACATAAGATACATGAGATAAACTTAACATCATGTCATCGACATCTCTATGTGGACATTTAGTATACAAAATCATTTTAAATCAACCCTTTGAAATTGGTTAAATAGTCGAGCTTTCATACTGATCTTTACTTCATCCATAATGAACAAATATAAATATAAAATAGATAAATACCTACTTTTCATTTTCTTGTCATTGCAAGAACATTGTCATTGTTTAAAGTCATGGGTTATGATACTATATCAAACTCTTCTACCCAGAGATCTTAATTGCAAAATTTCTTTCTCAAATAAACATCATAAGTTTTTTGCAAACCTTTTCCAATTCAATCTTTGAAAATTTTCTTGATTTGTGTAAATGAATTGAACATCTTTTTGTCAAAAAATTAATTCATATTTACATATCTCATATGCAATAATGAAGCAAATAATGCATAAAGATTCTATTATAATAACTAGTGAGAAAATTGACTTATAATCTATTTTCACGTACCACTTCCAGCATTGATTTTATCCTTCAACCAAGAGTCTTACTTTTAAGATCTCTATCTCCTAGCTCTACACTCTAAAGTCTCCTTTTTGTAGATCCGCTCATATTCTCTGGGTTTTACCCCATCAAGAAAATTTACAAAAATAGATTGAGATTAAGTACAAATACTTTATCTCAAGTCTTATGACTTTGACATAATTATTTTTTGTCAACATCCTTATCCATATACTACAGATCATTTAGGTTACTACTTAAACATGATTCACCTGTATATTAACTACATACATGTTAAAGTTACATAAAATAACCTTGGATCTTTCTTTAATGGATAATTGCATATATGAAATAGTCAACCATTATTTCAAAAAACATACTAACTGCGAGGATTTAGGGCATACATCTCAACAACAAGCAGATTTGCGCTCGGTTTCCCCACCATCAAATTTTTTTCCAGCTTTGAATTCAATATTTTTATTTTGGTTTGCTTTCTGGTGACAAGGCCAATATTGATGCAACAACAAGAGGGCTGGTAAGACATTGATGGAAGCCTGGCAATTGATCTCCACCATGGTTGAAAATTTACAACACTTTGGCACTATAGCAACCGACATACCCTCTTCACAATTATGAGAGATAAGTGAGTTGAGATCTCAGCTATTTGACTTGACTACTCTTGTTTAACAGATGGCATAAGGAGGAGCTCAACAAGTCAAGGTTTGTGAAGCATGTGGGATAGCCGATCACTCTTCCAAAGTATGTCCTCAAGCCCACCAGGAAGTCAATGATGTAGGAGGATTTCGAAGAAATTATGACCTCATAGTCATAGTCATGTCAATAGTCAAGCAACTTCATCTTCTCCAGGTATGTCCCCAAAGGATATTATTAAATCCCTTGCTGTTCATTCTTTTAAATTTCAACAGGACATCCACCAGCTTCAAAAGGATTCTACTCAGCTATCCCAAGAGACTAAGTCATCTCAACAGGAAACCAGAAGTAGGTTTAGTAATCTAGGTACTCAAATCACCTAGTTGGCAATTGCAATTAGTAGATTGGAGAACAAGACTTTAGGTAAATTGCCTACTCAGCTTAACCACCAGAACGTGATTGCTATTACCCTAAGAAGTGGCAGGAAGATTCCTTCTGCTACTTCTACACCTGTTGCCCCACATCTTCCACCTTCTATGGACTCTTCTATTGAGGTACAGAAGAGCGATGAAGCTCCGAAGCAGTACCATCATCATCAAAACCCAAGGTAAGGGCATCATCTTCATCCCCTGTGGATACATCTATAGCTAACGCTCCATTTCCTAGTAGGCTTGCCAAGCAGAATAAAGAGGATAAAGATAAAGAAATATTAGAAATGTTTAAGAAGGTGCAGATAAACATTCCTGTTCTTAATGTTGTGTAACAAATACTGAGGTATGCTAAATTTCTCGAGGAACTTTGCATAAACAAGAGGAAAGTAAAGGACAAAGACCGAGTTGTGCTAAGTAAAAATGTTTATTCTCTTCTTAAAAAGAACATGCTTGAAAAATATTGAGACCAAGGTTTGTTTACCTTGCCTTGTTTGATTGGTGAAAAAAAGATCGTGCAGGTTATGCTTGGTGCTTCTATAAATTTGATGTCTTATCATGTCTATGTGGAATTGAAATTGAATAACCTTAAAAAAATTGTTATATGTATTCAATTAGCTGATCTTCAAAAAATTGTTATAAAGATATTTTTGTGCAAGTTAAGGGTTTAATATTCCTTACTGGTTTCTACATTTTGAAAATGGATGAGTTGTCTTCTCCCTCTTCTTCTACTATTCTGTTAGATGAACCCTTTATGAAAATTGCTAAGACAAAAATTTGATGTTTATCTGAGTTGCTTGTCAATAAAGTTTGATGGAGAAATAGTTAAGTTCAATATTTGTGATGCTATGAAATTTTCCAAGGAGTATATGTCTTTATGCTTCATTAATGTTGTTGGGACTATTGTTGAAGAATGTTTTTGGTTGATAATACTGAATTCAATGCTCTTATGCCTCCTTTGACTGATTTTAGCAATGTTGAATCCTCTTATGATGATTATGTTTCTCCTCAAGTATAGAGGATTGAGCTCAAGCCTCTCCCCACTCACTTAAAGTATGCATACTTAGGTGAAGAGAATACTCTTCTAGTCATTATTTCTAGAGAGCTGACACCTGAGCAGAAAGACGTATTAATAGGCACATTGAGGACCTACAAGAAGAAGATTGGACGAGTCTTAGATGTGTTGGGATTGGTGTCCTAATTTTCTCGGTGGTCTCATAATTTGTAAACCTTTTGTACACACATTGTTATTAATAAAATAAGAGTTATTTTATTTTCATTTACACTTATCCAATAAACTAAGATTCGTGGTTATTTCATGTAACTTAAGCATGTATGTGAGACATACAAGTGGATTATTCCTTATGTAATAACCTAAATGGTCTGTAGTATAAGGATAAAGGAGGGATACCTTATCTTCGTGACACTACCACTACTACTACCACTACTACTACTACTAATACTACTACTACTACTACTACTACTACTACTAATAATAATAATAATAATAATAATTTCCAAATTGAATAATTTCAACATCAATAATTAAATTCCCGCAATTACACTTAAGTCCAAAAATTCAAAAAATGCCCACAATTAATAAAAAATTACTGAAATTACATTAATAATAAAAAAAATTTCGAGGTGTTACACATTGACACATAAATATATCTACAGTGCGAAGAGTATAGATGCGGGTCTTTAGTGGAATGAGTCACAGTTAATGAATGTTGATTAATTTAATTAAATAGTTTAATTAACTAATCTTATGTCATTGGCGCTTCTATCAATAGGTCCATTAGGTTTCTTTGCTAGCTCATTAAGGATAAAACAAAAAATAATTAGTTTTGGAACAATTTGAATTGTTCAAATTATATAAGGGAACGTAAATTAATTGTAAGAGATGCAATTAAGTATACGGATACATTATAATATAAAGTTAATTTTGAATGAGATTCAAAAATTGAACTTTATAATATAAGAGAGATATTTATACTTTGAATAAGATTCAAATATTCATTTATGTGAATGATATTCATATAAAGACTATAGGTTTAAATTAATATAAATGAGATTCATATTAAAATTATAAGTTATGAGAGAGATATAAATATGATTCAAATAAAAGTTAGTTTAGATATGAGATATTAAAGTTAATTAATTAAATAATGGGTTGTTTTTAAATATAGAAAAATAAACCAAAATATTTATAAAATATGACAAAATTTCAGAACTATCAATGATAGATGTTGATAGACACTGATAGACATTGATATTGATAGACACGAATAGAAGTCTATTAGTGTCTATCAACGTCTACCATTGATAATTCGAAAAATTTGCTACATCTTATAAATATTTTCAATAGTTTTATCATTTAAAATAATTTTTCTTAAATAATTTATTTATTTTTAGTTAAATTAAATTAAAGTTAAATGAGTTTTAATTTTAGTTTTATTTAACTAAAAATCAAATTAATTCCCCTACAATGTAGAGGAGTTATGGAGGGAGTAGGGAGGTAGAGTAACTCCATTCTCACATTAAAAATGCAAGTAGTTTTGCTTTTTGGGTGAATCATGAATGCATGGTTGAATGTGAAAAACTCTCTCTCACTCCCACACAAGGGATCTCTCTTGAGAACGAGAAAAGAAAAATCTCTCTGCAATTTTTCTCTTCAAAAGTTTTTGGATCCCACAATCTGAATTCTTCCTGAAAATAGCAAAGTAGCCAAGTGGTGGTGTCTTAATTCTGTTTGTGGAATTTTGTGTTCGTTGGTTTTTATGCAGAGTGGAAATTTCTTGAAGACCGTCTTCAAAGGTAAGTTTTCATTCCTTTCCTTGTATATTCATACTTATTGTTTATCTGATATGTTTTTATCTATTTTTTCTGTTTTTCCTTAATTAAATTCAATGGTACGGGCATTCGAACACGAGATTCCATCCTCTCAAAACCAAACCTAAGACATAAACAAAAATTAATTCAACCGCAAAAGAATATCTCAAAACCACATATCTATTTCAAATAATCCAAAACACTTACCAAAATTACCAACACCAATCCTCAACACCCGCATGACAACACGCTAGCACGTCGAAAAAAATCCAAATCTAGTATCCAAATGTCATAGGTAAAGTTGAATTATGCTAAGATTCATTGGTTAATCAATCTTAAATCAACTGAACCCACAAAACTTCCAACACCCACAACCACAATTGGCGGCTACCGACAGACGGTGTTGCTGGGAGTTGGCGACGGTGCGCCGCTCCAACTATCAACGACCAGATCTGAGAAATAAGAAAATTGTGAGAGAAAACAAAGGAGTAGAGCGAGATCGGCGTGAAGCTTGAGGCTTGAGAGAAAGGAAGTCGACTTACCAGTGTCGTATGGCTGGACAGCGAATGTTGACCATGGGTAGTGATTCAGTGACCGAGGCGTTCGACGTGCACCGCTGTTAACGGAAACGCACGGCTGGGCTGTGCAGGCAGACGGACGCATGAGAGAGAGAGAGAGAGAGAGAGAGAGGGAGACGTCGTGCTACGACCTTATCAGCGGCGAGCTTCTGGCAGCGCAAAATAAATGGCTTCTTCTCTTTTTTTTTTTTTCTTCTTTTTTTTCCCCTAACTTATATTTATATATATTTACAAATTAACAAGTCAAAACCCTACTTTGATATTATATATATGTGTGTGTGTATGTATTCCTCCTTAAATTCTCAGTCTTCCACCAATTTAAATTAAAAAATTCCAAATGTTCTTTCTCAAATATAAATTTAATTAATTATCATATCACATCAGGGTAAAAAATTCCATCAATTGATCGTATTTACTTAAAACTATGAATTTTGTCACCTTTACTATTACTGTGATCATTACCTCTTAAAGTCAAATGATAAGGATAAAGGTTAAAGTGTAAAAATTCATATTTTTTCCTCTTGAATAGTAACAATAATGGTAACCAAAATGGTAACGATATTAATGTGACTAATTTACCAACATAATTGGATTGAGCATGCTCCATTTGTCAATCATTTTGCATTTTTTTTATTATAGATTTGGAAGTGGATCCCATTTTTCAATACAAATATACAACACAAGTAAACAACACCAAAAGTATAATTGAGACTCGCTTTTTACATTATCATTTATTGATTACCTTTTTACTGGAGTAAGCCTAGCCTATATTTGCTTAAAAACTAGTGCAATAATCAATGTTGGTTGGGATGTTCATACATGGATCCTTTTAACTACAACAACAAATAGTCACTTTTAATTTTTCCTTTTCACTAATAATAGAAGTATTTGGTAAGTTTTAAATCAAATGATAAAAATGATAATGAAAAATTAAAACTTCAATTGAAAAGCATTGATAACTAAAAGAAAATGGAGGTTAAAATTTCATTTTGAGTTGCCTATCTTAGGGTACCATTTCATTTTTGTCATGAATTTTCACTTGTATAATTTTAGTCATGTATTTTCCATACGTCTTAAATTTAATTTTTTGAAGTTAATTTTTATCAAGATTATTAATTTTTTTTTTGCTTAACAATTTTAGTCCGTTATCCTTGTTGCCTGCTTTTGTTTGCCTAATTTTTTTTTTTTTTTTTTTTTTATATATATTTCAAACCATTCAAATACACATAGTTTTCTCAATTTTCAACACTCAACTAAAAAGTCAACTTAAAAACTTCACATATATTTTATAATTTTTTACGTGTAACAATTATTCTTAATGTAGACAAAATAAATATTTTCATAAAACTTACAATATACTTTCATAATTGTGGAATGTATGAGTAGAACAGGCATAAAAAATAAGTATAGGTTTTTTTTTGTGATCTTATGTTAAATTGTATATTAGGGTTTATCATGTATGTAAATTGGTTGGTTTAGAGTATTTGTATGCATCATAAGCATGACAGAGAAATTTTAACCCCATGATTTTCATCCCCACTCGGACAAAGTGCTAAAGCCATGTTGAAGATTCAATAGGAAAGGGAATTGGGGTGTGATTTGTGAAGAAGAAATTAAGAGTGCATTTGGAATAACTTTATAAATGTTTGATTTTAAAAATAAGTCATTTTGAAAAAAAAAAATGAAGTGTTTGACGACCATTCAAAAAACTCTTGAAGTGTATTCTAACTGGATTTTATCAAAAGAGTTTAACTAAAAGTGAATTTTGAAAAAAAAATTCTCTAGTCAATTAAGAAGGGTTCTAAATGAAGGGAAAATACAAAACACCCATCTTATGTACATGAGTTTGCTACTCTAAATTTATCAATACTTTACTCTTTCTTTTACCCTAATTTCAGGTTCTGTTTTCTTATTCACATTGAAAAATTAGGTGGATCTAACCCAAAATACAATGTCAAGCACGATATCACAAACAATATGTATGACAAGTGAACAACATGAAAGCAAACCGAAAAATAACAACATAGAGATTGGTAGTTCAATGCAAAAAAACACTCACGTCTGGGAGGCAGTGTACCCGGTGGAATGAAACTTCACTATAAAGAGTTTAGCAATTACAAGGAATGTACTTATCTGATATACTCCCTCTTTAGTGACTCGCATATAACTTCCTATTCTGTTTCAACTTAGACTCTCTATAAGTTTGAACTTCCCTCACTTCCACAATAATACTTCTTCAAGCTTTATATGATATCCCATCAATACAACATACTTAGGCTCCTCCTAAGAGTGAGATCCCCTCACATTTATCATATTTAGGCTCCTCCTAAATATGAGTTTTCATCATCTTCAATATACTTAGGCTCTCCCTAAATACAATATAAAATTAAACTCTTTTTGAGTTCTACAATGGTTACCGAACCAAAATTCTCAACAACAAATGCAAAGATTTTCAATAACAATAAATGGAGGTTAAAGCATAGACAAATCCTAAGCTCAAAACTCCCAATACACATTTTTCTAATTAGGCGGCTAACCCTAAAAATGTAAGCCATTTCTTTTCCCTCCACTTAGAGTTAAAGATCACTCGATAATCAATGGAGTTAAAAAAACTTAGTTGGAGCACATGCTGAAAATTTGGAGGGTAAAAATTTGATTAAGTGTCCAAACTACACTTTGAAGGAAGCAGTAGTACTTAGAAAAATTTCTAAGTGTTGGGAGCATGTGGTTGAACATAGAAGTGAACTACACGTTGGACTAAAGGACGAGAAGAAAAGTTTGGTGAAGATTAAGCCAAGCCAACACTTGAAGTTAAATGAAGTGTGGGCTAGAAAAAAGAATCTAAAATTTGGCTAAGTGTTTGAACTATGCTTTAAGCCTAGAGAAGCCTAAGGGCATAAGTTGGCTTGGAAGTAAAGGATGAGAAAATTGGCTAAGTGTTGGGGGACAAAGTGAACACATGATCCAAGGTAGAAAAAGGAATTTGAACTAAGTACTAAGTATATAAGGAGTAAGGACTTAACCTTGGATGTGCTATCCAAATGTTGGAAGCATAATTGGATATGTAAAGTATCTTGAATGCATGCTAGGGTAAGGATGGACGCATAGTTAGCAAGAAGAAGGGATTTTTGGCTAACTGTTGGAAAAGAGAGTTCAACTCATAGCCTGGCTGAGAAACCCTAAGCATGCCATATTAGATGCATAGTAGAGGCCTCCTAGGGTAAATTAGATCATCTTGGACGCATAGGTGTACCAATTGGATACCTAGGGTTAGGTTGAATGCATAGTTGGAAAATGTGGCTAAGTGTTGGACCATACATAAGAGAATTCAAGATGAAGGTGGACACATGCCTTGGAAATATCCCATGTGGACACATAGAAGGCTTGGAATGTAGGAACTATGCTAGGATCCATTCGCCCAAATGAGATCTATGCGTTGGGGATGAGTTTGTTTAGAGAGTAAGGTCAAGTTGACAGCAAGGTGAGGTATATGGCTCAACCAAATCAAATCCTGGCTAAGCCAAGAAGGAGGTAGGCACCTAGGAGACAAAAGAAGAGCATGCAAAGTGTCAGATTAACACCGCAAAGGAAGCCATGCATTGGACTATGCTTAGAGTGGACACCTTGGTCTTGCATGCAAATAGAAGATGTCAAGAAGCGTTGTGTTGGACCTTGTATGGTGGTGGCAATTGGAGATGTGCATGAAAATTATAGTTGTTATGCGTTAGGTTCTTGGAGAGGACAATGAAGATGGCCTGAGATTGCCTATAAATACTCCAAAGAGTCTCATTTCACCTCGTAACTCAAAGTTCTCCCAAAGAAGACTAAAAAAAGTGAGTATTAGAGAGAATTGGGGTTTTGAGGGTATGACATGCATTAGAGTGGTCCACCATGCGTCCAACATGATGTTTAGGCATTGGGAAGAGCAGTCCAGGCGTTCAGTTGAGCTACCATGAGTCTAACTTACTTAAAAAAGGCAAACTCTGCAATCACTATTGTCCTGACTTGTTCCAAGGCCTAGTTTTATTACGATTGGGATTGGCTCGGGATTTGAAGAGAAACCAGGAGACCAAAAGGCTTGGAAAGGAGGGAAACCCCTGCTTCTAAACTGTAAGTGGTATTCCTTTAGACGTTGGTTGTGATTTCCATACAAGTATATGTGTAGTTTGTATGGTGATAAAGAATACACCATATGGGATGGTCAAGGGGTCATAGGGTCTAGTTTCTGAGCCTGTGGCAGAATTGCACGGGATGATCAATAGGTCATAGAGGCATGGGATGGTCAGAGGGTCGTAGGGCCTGGTTCCTGAGCCTGTGGGAAGAGCCTCACGTGGGATGGTCAGAGGACCAACGGGTTTAGTTTCTGAGCCCACACGAGATAGATCTACGTGCACATGGAGAGATATGTTTAATTGGCTACCGTGTGTATAGGGATAGTAGGGAACGGATACGTTCAAGCCTGAGGTTTGAATAGTAACCTCATTGTGTTGATATTCTGTTATTGAATCGATTGCTCTTCGGTGTTGGAAGAGACCATGTAGCTTGTTGACCATTCACTGGGCTTTTAGCTCATTCTTTCCTTTTATGTTTTCCTTTTTAGGTAGCAGAAGAGTCTGGATTACTACTTCAACACGAGTTCTGACACAAGATAATATTCTTACTTAGTAATAGGAATTGGGTGGGGAAAAATGATTTGTGAAATCTATTAAAATGTATGAACTCTATTTCTGATATATGAAAATTTAAAGTTAATTTATCTCTAAAATTGCATTAACGCTAAATCAGCTATCGATGGATAGTAGGTATCACAAAAGGGTGGTATCTGCTATCTTCACGCCTTCTTTCAAGTGAAAGAGATAAGCTCGGGAGGAGGTGTGATAAAAAGTGAGTAAGAGTACAATATAAATAAGACTAGCTATCCACGCAGATAGATATGGAAAAGATTTTTTGTGGAATCTATTGCTAGACATGTAACAATGTTTATGACAATGTCTTTGACATATTGCACAACATGTTGCTTGAGTTTTTGCTGTAATAAAATCAGCCAACTACACTGCAGTCTTATGATAATATCAACCAACCATATTGCAATAACAATCTCCCCTTTTGGTTATTTTTTAAGGCAAAACAAAGCAATCATTGAGGTACAATAGTGGAAGCAAACCAATCATACTAGAGCAACGCACACATAACCACAAACCACCACAAACCATCATATAGACCAAATCAATAATCACAATCACAAACCATCGAGCAAAGAAATCAACGACAACACTCATTCTCTCCCTTTTGTTTGGCTTACTAAAACAGCCAAATCCAACACCAAATATCATAAAACACATGCCTAGAGCTTTCAGCATCTAGCCTTGACATAGAGGCCACATTTACACAAATAATTGATAACCACAACAACTCAATAGTAACTTCAAGTATAAGATCAGTAGAGCAAAAAGAGAACACACAAATCTCACGATTCATAGGTAAAAACCTGTAGAATACAATTTCTAACAGAAGGAGTTTCACACCAAACATAAAAAATATCGACAAAAAAAAAGGTCCTCATCAGTCAGCAGAGGAATGCCTTAGACGATGGCAAACATAAGATGTCATTGAAACAGATTAACACTAACATAAGTAACAATGAGATTGATAATGAAAAGTTGCCCAGTCTTAAACCAATGCTTATGAATACCTCTAGAGAGCCTAATAACAAACTCTTTTGAATTAGAATAGCTCCAACACAAACATGAGATCTTCCCTTTCTTAGATTAACTTTCTAATAATCTTTTTAATCTCTTTGCAAGTTTCAACGCCTATCTCTTTAACAAAAACTTTTGTAGAATGACTTGCACAACAATATGCGGGTTAACCTAAAAAAAGTAATAACACCTCTAGATACAACACACAAAAGGAAGGAATACCACAGACGAAAAGAAAAAAAATGGAAGGAATCACCAAACAGATAAATAACCAAATAAGGAAAGAAAACTAAGGCAAAAAATCCACCCATAAAGCTATAGACAAAAAAAATAAAAAATAAACGAGATAAATAAGAAAAATACTATCTATCAATCAAAATCATAACAACTTATACCAAATAAACCAAAACAGAAACATATCACGATCTCCATCTCACGATCACAACCAACCCATTCTCCCCCTTTTTCCATGAACAAAATCAGCCAGAGGGGGCTGAGAAGAAGGTGTATCATTAGAGGATGTATCCTCCATGTCATGCTCAACACTAAGAACAACATAATCAATAACATCTTTAGCATTAATATGACCAACAATAGGAATATTAGATATACTAACTTCCTTAAGCCCTTTGGAGCTTAAATTTTCCATGCTCAAATCCAAAACTATATTATTGATAACAAAACCATTATCAACCTTTTCCACAATTGATTCATTGCCACTAGCATTCAAATCTGAAATATCTTCATGCATATTCACATATAGAGAAATAGAATGAGAATAATAGAATAAGTATAGCAAAGAATATAACTCACAATTGTTTGATCAACCAGACTACTAATAACATTCATTTTCTCAAGCACATTCAAGTTAGTAGGTCAATTTATAATAGCAACATTAGAAGATACATCAGTAGAAGTGATGTCATCCTTTAACACAATCTCATAATAATCAATCAACTAATTAGTATAAGCAACATTAGTAAATTTACTAACCTCAGAAACACAAATGATGCTAGCGGAAGCATTCTCAACAACAAACACGACATTCTATATAACATTCTCAGAAAAAATAGGATCAACAGTTTTTTTTGGAAATCAATGACAGCAGCAACAGAAGCAGTGAATTCAATTTGATCAACATTATTAATAATTTGATCACCACTTTCAACTTTAGTTTCTTCAGTAAACACAAGCAAGTCAAAATAAGTCAAATTTTTAGACATCAATAGAAAAATAAGATTTAGTAGTAGATGTGTATCCTTCAAGATTTTTAGTGGAAGCAGACACCTTATATGATGTATCCATAGACATATACTTGGTGAACTTGACATGATTTATGAGGTATTTCATTGTTTGGACAACTCGTTTAATATCACGCCTTTCCTTCTTAGTTTTATTATGTATCATAGGCTTACCATTGAAAGAGAAAGAAATACCTCACGCTTGAACACCATAGGTATTGACACTTGATGGAAAACAACCTTTCTTGAAACCTTTTTTTCTTCTTTATTGATCTATTAACCATTTTACTTTCAGAAGACTGAGTATCTTGACAAGAATTCACCTTGGCAACAAAAGTTAGAATATGCACAATTGAGGGTAAATCGAACACAAAACCGACAATCGTAGTATATTTCAGAATCACAATCGAGACTTTCCTGTTTATAAAAGCTAACTTGATCCAATTTGATTTTTTTTATCAG
This sequence comes from Benincasa hispida, assembly GCF_027475165.1. Lineage (NCBI taxonomy): Eukaryota > Viridiplantae > Streptophyta > Magnoliopsida > Cucurbitales > Cucurbitaceae > Benincasa > Benincasa hispida. The sequence continues at coordinate 46,983,659 of NC_143479.1, forward strand.
GTATCATTAGTTACTATAAGACAATTCTGCAAATATATAAGGTTCTCCTAAGAAATTCAAATTGAACAACCTCCACAACTGTCATCTGTTTATTTGGAAATTTCAAAAAGTAAGTAAGTTGTTTAACCAAACTCATTTCAAGTTTAGTTTGAGTATTTTGGACAGAATGCTCTACCACCTTTTATGACATCCTTCTGAAAGTCATGTCATCACCATAAATTTGAAAAACAATCAACTTTCCTTCAGACTTCTTGAAAAATAGAACATGCTTCAATCCATACTCATGATGCACTCGATTGTTGGCGGAATATCCCAAAAATATACTATAATCACTACTTAGAATCCATTTTTTCTCGAGGCACAATTAGCTAGAATATAACTCGTGCAACCAAAAGGATGGAAAATTTAAAATTATTATAATATTTAGAACTCCTTCCTCTCAATATTTCAGCATTTGCGCGCACACACTTTGACTCAAGAGCAAGGCAATTAGAAACATGACAACTAGTACAATATCAAGAGTCGTCTCTTTAAGAGTACTAGTCTTGCACTTGACTATTTCACTTTTTTGGGTACATACCACAACTTCATTGTTCTTAGAATTGTTAAAAACATGATTAACAACATTAGGAGTCCACAAAATAACAATTATCATATGAGTGTGTAACTGACATGACAATCACATTATCTTTCTTGGTCACTAAATATTTATCTTTTGAGAAGCTTACAGTAAGACCCTGATCAAATAGCTAACTTATGTTGATTATATTTGCTATTAAACCTTCTACAAGAATAACATCCTCCAGTGCTTGAAAACCAGGGTACAACAGTTGCCCTTTTCCCAGTACTTTCCCTTTTGCTTCATCTCCAAAAGTAACGTGATCAGAACTACATGATTTATATTGGTGACAAATGACTTTTTTGCCAGTCATATGATGAGAGCATATGCTATCAAGGTACAAATCTTCTTTTGCTGGTTCTTATTTATAGTGACAATTATATGTCTCATGATCAAGGATATTTGAGATTTTTTGCGCATATGAGTTTGTTCAATACGTCAATGTTGAGATTAGTTACTCAGAAGAAGATCCAGACTTCTTAATTCTCCATTCAAATTTATTTCTATGTATAGGTTTAACAGGATTGGCAACCATTCAGGTCTTTCTAAAGTGATTCCAGAGAGGTAAATGACTCATTCTTCTCAACAAACGAAAACAATAAGGATGAATGTGACATGCCTTTCCACAGTATTGACAAATCCATCTTTGTTTTATTGGGTTTTATGCCCTAAAACTCATAGATAGTAACTGTAATTAATTGATCGTCATCAATAAAGAGTTATCAAAATTTCAATAAATGTTATTAATTATGTTACATCATCAATAAAGAGTTATCGATGTCATTTCAATAAATGTTATTGAATGTGTGATATTTTATTTTATCTTGATAATCCTAAATCCAATAAACTAACATCCAATGTTGTCTTATGAGTCTTGAGCAGTATGCAAAGACATATAGGGATCAATATTCAAGATACAACCTAATGGGTCTATAGTATATGGATAAGGTTGGGTACCCTATTCTAGTGATACTACGGATACTATTTGATACAAACGCAATGATCCAATGCATTATTGTATAGTAATTTGTGAAGGAAATAAGACATGAGGATTTCCATGAGCAACGGAATGATCGTTCCAAATTTTTTTCGAAATTGAACATAAACAATTACAATCAAGAAAAGGAAACTTACAGGTCATGCACAATACGAAATTACAGCATGCTTTACAATAAGATTAAGGGAAACATTATACATACCTTTGAAGACTCATCTTCAAACTCCCTCGATCACGAATACTCGTCCAGTCTCTAAGACAACAACACACAAACGCTCAAACACTACGACCGCAACACAGCACGATCACAACGAACACGAACTCAACGATGTCCAAGATCACGAGCCCAATGAATGGCCTGCAAAAACCTCGACCTCAATCGAGTTGAGTGCAAACACCACCACAATGGCTACCTTTGTATTCTCGGTGTGAGAATCTAGAAGCGTGGGCTCTATGTGGACTTGGTTAGATGAAGAGATTGAAGAAGTAACAATCGTGTAGACAATTGAGCAAGTGGGAGATGACAAGGGTCTATCATATAGATGAATACTCAATCATTTAGAAGAAGGCAAGCTATCGTATAGCAAAATCCCCGCAATCGTTTAGCTACGACTAGCTGAGTGAACTATCGCGTAGTGTCACTCCACGATCGTTTAGTCTCTCTTTTAGCTATCATTTAGTGAATCCCATTCACTTGATAGAAAACCATGAGTCTATCTAAGAATCGAAACTCTTGCAAATCTACTAAATTTAGGAAAACATTTTTCCTTTTTATCTCACGGTTACCATAAAACTACCAACAACCTCCCATTTAATGGTTATTAGAGAAAAAGATATAATTATCCAATAATTAATACTATTATAAATATATATGATAACCAACTTACCATATTATATTTATAACCTAATATTTCATCTCATGAAACATATAAACCATAGTTCTTTTTCTATTTCATGGTACTTAATGTAAATCTCATTTACATTAATCCTTCACTTGATGTTTCTCATACATCACACCGATCGTTTCAAATATAATTGAATTTCCTCTTGTCAACTTGAACATTTCAAATCAACCCCAAGAATTGATTCTTAACTTGACTCCATTGAGCTACCAAGGGGAACTTATGGACCTGTAGCTTGAAGCTCCAACGGTACGTGAATAACTGACTAAACTCTTTCGTCATGGGATCCACCTCTGTTAACTACCAGGCACTCCACTTAAAACCGAAAGCTGAACTCTCCTTACTATAGATATATTTTGTGTTCATATCAACAAATCAACAGTGCGATAACTCTTCACAGATCGCTCGTAAGTACAGCTGGGCCAATAACCGTTATGCCCCTGTAGTTACATTTAACTCCTTAAGTACCACTGATCCCTCTAATGAACAGAAGTCATAGTCCTACTATGATTGAGTCCTCTCTTCAAAAGAGAAGTTGTGGCCACTATATTCAAGACCCGGAATCAATCCTTAAGGGAGCAATCTATCTACTTACCCCTGCTTCGTGGAAGGAGTGAATTCCATCTTGTGTAACTGAGTTCCCAGCTCCTAAATTAGATAAATCCCCAAAAAGGTAGGCACGTTGAGTTGGCAATCTGGCCACTCTCAACCATACTAATCAAAGGATCGCCCTCAAAGGTAGGAGTTCCCAAAACACTCAGGATTGAGGTCGTGTCACCTATGGTCGTTTAAGTGAGATGTAAGTCTCAAGTATCAACGGCGTTATATATAGGGACTAGTCATCTTGTGGTCCGGTCTTATACAAACTCTTTGTATAGGATAACCCTGCTCGCATGTCTTCACATGAATGGTCAGGATCTACCATTTGTAGTAGTTCACAACATTTGCATACTTCTACAAAGAAGGTCGTATTCGTAGTATCACCAGGATCAGGTATCCCTCTTTAATCCTTATACTACAAACCTTTTTAGGTTATCACTTAAGGCATGATTCACTTGTATATCTTATAATGCTTAAGTTTATATACAATAATCACGGAGCTTTGTTTATTGGATATTAGTAAATGCCAAATAAAATAAGTCTTATTTTATTCATAACATTGTGTACAGTTTACAAACTACGAGACTATGAGAGAATTAGGACACTAATCCCAACAATCTCCCACTTATCCTAATGCCTCGAGAGACTAATGTACAATACATGATAAATACAAGTACAATATACAATAAACTAGGGCATACTCTATACGCCAATATCATCTCCCACTTACTCTAGACAAGATACCGTATTTCCCGCAGACCCAGACTCTCCAGGTGACCCTCGAACACTTTGGCCGTGAGAGCCTTTGTAAATGGATCAGCAACATTGTGCTCGATGCGATCTTCATGACTATCACATCACTATGATGCACAATCTCCCTGATCAAGTGATATTTTCGTTCTATATGCTTGCCTCTACGATGACTCCGAGGTTCCTTTGAATTTTTCACAGCCCTGCTGTTATCACAATAAAGAGTGATCGACAAATCCATTTTTGGAACAACTTCCAAGTACGTAAGGAATTTACTCAGCCAAACAGACTTCTTAGTTGCTTCACAAACGACTATGTGTTTAGCTTCCATAGTGGAGTCCACAATGCATCCTTGCTTGATGCTTCACCACACTACAACCCTTCCAATCAGAGTGAACACTGACCCTGATGTCGATTTATGAGAATCTCTATCAGCCTGAAAGTCAAAGTCTGTGTATCCTGTCACACCCCGTCTAAGACTACTCTCTAAGCCTAGGAAAGGATATGATTGCAACAGTTATCAACCCTTTTGTTGACATTTACTACCTAATAACTCTAGCAAAAATAATTCTGATACCAACACGCAACTCATACACGGTGGATGCCTCTTAGGCTAAATTCATTAAGTTTAAACACATAACATATTTAGAGAGATTATATTACTAGTTTCAAAGGTCCCGATGCCCAAACCCTTAGTCCCTATATGAACAACTGTAACATGTGTACAATATTTACAGTAACCACCTAACAGACGGGTTATAATATCTTTGTCCTTTAGTGGCAGAGCAGATGCAGAGCTATCTCCCGAGGATTTGACTGCTACCTAGGGGAAAGGAAAATATTTGAAAACGGGGTGAGCTTGCTAGCCCATTGAGTGACCTAAGAAAGAAAACTGATTCTCATTCAAAAGTCTCAATAAGAGATTAAACTGAAATATAAATTTCTACCGTAACCTTGTACTAAATTATAAACATTTTCCAAGCATAAAGCATATAAAGCTATTTTTATCAGAAAACATTAAAACTGTTCCTTAGTTGAGAATAACCCTATTGTGGTTAAATCCCAACGTCGACTGCTAGTCAAGAGAGAACCTTTTTGCTCAATCTCTGACTTTAACTACCTACGACACATGGCCATACTAAGTACCGTCATACCTTAGGTACTTTTGCTCAGATACCTTCTCAAATATTTTCCTTCAATATCGAGCTGCTCGAATACCTTCTCAAATGTCCTTCGGTATTGAGTTGGTCGGATACCTTCTCAAATGTCCTTCGGTATCGAGTTTCAAGTAAAACTAGTCATAAAATGACTCTCTCTTTAAAGCATGTAAAGCATACCGCATAGAAAACATGTTTTTAAAGATACTAACACATGCTTGGTATATTTAAACACACATAAATAGTTTTTCAATAAATAGTCATACATGGCATGCATTTAAAATATAATTCATGGTTTTCTTTGTAATTACTTTTAAAACTAGCTAGCATGAGAATAATCTTTCTTTAAAACATGGTTTCTTTAAAACTTTGTAATTATTTAGTCACACACCTTGGTCGTTTAGGAACCTTTCTCTCTAGAAGTTCCTTGATTACCTCGGGCTCCCTTTTGAACCCTAAGATCTAGATTCAATTTAAAGCTCAGATTACTCATAGTTCTAAGCCTTATCGCGAGATACTCCCTTCTAAAAACATGCTCTAAAATGTCTCAGGAAGTTTACCTTAAAACCTTAGCTTAGAACGCCTCGTAGTTTGGCCGGAATAATCAAAACATCAATACTGGCTCAAGCTTACTCGACAGCTTGACCCTTCTGCCTTTTCCTCACTTTCAAGCCCGATTCCTTGGAGCTTCTTCTCCGACAGCCTACCCTGAAAACTAGACTTTCGAAAATTTTAGGTGGCTTTAAAATCACTCCAAACGCATGAGTATGCTGGGAGATATCCTCGTCCCAAGTTGATACTACTTCCAGACTTAACTGCCCGACAACGTCTCCTCCTCTTGAAACTTTATGCCCGACGCATGGTTTTGCTACCAACGCATGCGGTCTTTCATCAATGCATAGTTTCCTCACAATCAGCCTTCATACACTCTTCTTAATGTCTTTTGAAGAGAATTTGAGTTATGATCTGAAGAGAAGTCCTTGACCCTATTTATAGGCATCCAAAATCTCTTCAAGGTCGACACCTCCTACTTGGCCGCATGTCCAAGTGTCTTTTCCACATATTATCAATGCAACCTTCATGCCATCGTAATCTAAGGTGTCTTCCTCTTCCTTAGCCAAACATAATGCTTAAATTTGCATGTTTTCTTGTGCATCCTCCTCTTTGCTTGAAGCCTAAGATTTCTTCCCAACAAGCCACATGTCCGGATGATGACCTCAAATACATCCATCCAACATCAAATGCGTCCATCCAACCTTACCTTGTGCATCCAATTGACGCAACTTGGCACATATGCTAGATGCTCACAAGGCTCATCTTTGGCCACATATCCTTCTCTTTCGCATGGCTTACCTTTGCCTTATGCGCTCACATGCCCTCGAATGTCCTTGGCACATAGCACATCAACAACGCATAACAACCTTTGGGTCAAGCTAGTTCTTAACTCAACACCTCATGGTATAGCTTACCATTGCCTAGGCTCTTGCTAACACATCCCTTATGACCAATGCATGTATGTCCTTGTTTGCCAACGTCCTTAGTCTCTTATTCAAGACCAACACAACCTAACCTCATAAACCTTATGTACCGCAAGCCTTAGCAATGCAAAGACATTTCACCATGCGTCCACCATTGCTTGTCTCATCGCCTAGCTCATCATCTAGTACTGCTGCCGCATAGAACCATCACATAGCGTTTGCGTCTATCACATAGCAGACAGCCTACCACACAACTCTTGCTTATTGTGTAGCACTGACACCCATCGTCTAGCAACGCATGACTATCATCTAGCACTGATGCTAATTGCGTAGTGCCAATGCCTCATTGTCTAACGCTATTGCCCAACGCATAGCGCTATCGTTTAGCGTGATCCTTCGCCTCGTCAAGCACCGTGCATCAGCTACACGATCGCCTACCGCATCGCTTAGTTTCGTGCATTTTCTATACGATCGCCCGGCTCCTGCATAAACGATCGCCTACCTCATCGTGTAGCGCCGTTCACTTACTAGACAATCGCATACCCATTTGTGTAGTGTCACCCATTTGCTACACGATCGTCTCTTACGCGCACCTCCAACGCCCAGCGCCCATGTCCACGCAACTTGAGGCTACCACACGTTTTACTAACCTCTCAAGACATTGGCTGTTGCATGCGTTTCACTTGGCCACACTTTGGCTTCCTTCAACGCCTAAATAACCTCTAAAATGAGCATGACCAACGCATGACACAAAACTTAGCCAATTTTATAGCCTCCAACACATGGGTTATACTTAGCCAATTTTTCCAAGCTTTACCCAAGAGTCCAGCTTTCAAATTCACACTTTTCTTCTAACTTTTCACCCTTTTCTCTACAATTACACATTGATTTCCAGATTAACTTACTCACCACACTGGTCTCAGTAGGGAACATACTCAAGTAGAGAAATTAGGGCTCAGGGTTTACATATCCTGTAAGGATCAAATCCTTATCTCCATACACGAGCATGTAGTCCCTCGTTCTCCGAAGATACTTGAGGATCGTCTTGATCGTCGTCTAATGATCAAATCCTGGATTGGACTAATAACGACTGACAATCCCTACTGCATAACAAATGCCAAGTCTGGTACACAACATTGCATACATTAAGTTTCCAACAGCTGAAGCATAGGGAATCTGTCTCATCTCCTCAACATCTTAAGGTTTCTTAGGACATTGATCCTTAGACAACACGATTCCATGTCGGAAGGGTAATAAACCCCTCTTGGAATCCTGCATCATGTACCTGATCAATATTTGATCGATGTATGATGCCTGAGACAAGGCTAACCTCTTGTTCTTATGATCCTGAATGATCTGGATCCCTAGAACATACTGTGCCTCACCCAAATCTTTCATTTAGAACTGGGCAATTAGCCACTTTTTAATGTCAGTCAGAAACCCTACATCATTCCCAATGAGTAGGATATCATCCACATACAGTACCAGGAAATACTGAGTTGTTGATGATCTTCTTGTAAACACAAGGCTCATCAACGTTCTGATCAAAGCCACACGATTTGATCGCACTGTCAAACCTAATGTTCCATGATCTAGATGCTTGTTTCAGCCCATAAATGGACCTATTAAGCTTGCAAACTCTTTGCTCATGATCTAAAACTACGAACCCCTCTAGTTGAGCCATGTAGATGGTCTTCTCAAGATTACCATTAAGAAAAGAAGTCTTGACGTCCATTTGCCCTATTTCATAATCATAAAATGTGGCTATGGAATGGAGTATCCTGATAAACTTTACCATGACAACAGGTGAGAAAGTTTCCTCATAGTCCACTCCCTCGACCTGGGTGTAACCATTTGCCATGAGTCTAGCCTTAAAGGTTTGCACCTTTTCATCTACACCTCGCTTTCGTTTATACATCTACTTACACCCTATAGGTTTTAACCCATCAGGCTGATCCACAAGCTCTCAGACTTGATTGAAGTACATAGAATTCATCTCCTGGTTCATGGCTTTAACCCACTTATCCTTGTTAACATCCTCCATTGCTTTCTTAAACGACAATGGATCCTCAACTTCATCATTAGAAATGACGTTCTGAGTTTCAGTCAAACCCATGTAGCGATCTAGTGGGTTCATAAACCTCCCACTACGTCGAGGCAGTCTCAACTCTTGAGATGGTTGACTAGATGTACCAACCTTAACAACCCTTGTCGATCTGTCGGTCTGTTCAACAGCTCTTTTTGAACCTTCTGTTGTCTTAGTCTCACTAGAAATCTCACATAAAACAAGTTTACTTCGTGGTTTATAATCCCAGATGTGGTCTTCTTCTAAGAAGATAGCATTTATAGAAATAAACACTTTGTTCTCACTCGAATCATAGAAGTATCCACCCCTCGTTTACCTGGGGTAGCCTACAAAAAGGCAAACTTTCAAACGCAATTCCAACTTTTTCGAGTTAGTCACAAGCACATGGGCTGGACACCCCAAAATCCTGAAGTGACATAAACTACTTTTACGACCTCTCTACAACTCAAAAAGTGTTTCAGAAACAGTTTTCGAGGAACGTTGTTCAGTATGTAACATGCAGCCTCCCTTGCAAAACCCCAAAATGAATCTGGAAGATGAACATAACTCATCATATACCGAACCATGTCCAACAAGGTTTTGTTGCTCCTTTCTGATACACCATTCTGCTGAGGTGTACCTGGGGCTGAGAGTTGGGACGTAACTCCATGTTCTATCATATAGTTCTGGAATTGGAGGTCCATAAACTCTCAACCATGATCAAGTCGTAGTGTTTTTATCTTCTTACCTAACAAGTTTTCAAATTCAGGCTTATACTTTTTGAACTTGTTAAGGGCTTCAGACTTACGTTGCATTAGGTAGAGATAATCATACCTTAAATAATCATCTATGAAAGAGATGAAATATTCATACCCACCTCGAGCCCTAAAACTCATCGAACCACAGAGGTTTGAATATACGAACTTCAAGGCTTCCTTGGCTCTGTAACCTTTTCCAGTAATAGGTCATTTGGTCATCTTGCCTTCGAGGCATGATTCACACACCGGAAAGGAGTTTTCTTCTAACTCTTTAGAAGTCCACATTTCACCAACTACTCAATCCTATTGAGGTTGATGTGGCTTAACCTTAGATGCCAAAGATGAGCGTTTTCCTTAGGAGAAACCTTTGGTTTTTTAGCTGTCGTAGTTGTACTAAACATTTCATAATTAAACAAGACTTTTATACTAACGGCCTTAGTACATATAGGTTACTTTCCATTCAACCAAAACCAATCCCCATTCCATTCTTGAAAATAAACATTTTACTCTAAAAAAAAGAAGATGGTATAACCTTGTTCAATGAGACAAGAAACCAAGATTAATTTCATCTTGATATGAGGAACTACAAAAACATTATCCAGTAACAGATAATGTTTCTTGTCCAAAAATAACTTCAGCCTACCTATAGCAACAGCTGAAACAACCTCACCAGTACCGACTCGAAGAGTCAACTCTACTACCTATGGCAACATTTGCCAGGAACTGAATCCTTGGTTAGAGGAACTAACATGATTAATAGCACACGAATCAAGGATTTAGGCAGAATCATCATTCTCTACCAAACACATCTCCAAGACAAATAAATCATATTTACTGTCTTTAGACTTTCTCATCTTTTGAAGAGTAGTGGGATCAGTATCATAAACTAAATAAGCTCCAAGTTGCATTTCAGAAAACACTTCTTGTCGATGAACTTCAATTGAGTTAGCAACACTTGCTTTCTATTCCTGAAGTTTAGCTTGGAAACTGACAGTACTGTTTTTGCCATACATCCCTTTGTACTCAAAAAGTAAGAACTGACATTCAAACAAATCTTGCAACGAGTCCATGATCTCACGTGCAATGACCATGTTCTCAACCCTTTTGGCCAAAGCATCAGGTATGCGATGCTTTATTTTATGAAGTGAATTATGGATGATATGCGATGGTGAAATTGCATTGTGCACTCAACTTTCCTCATTGGAATCCAAGTGTAAATTCCATTGAGTTTCTTGGTAAGTCCAGGGTCGAACTCAGGGACTTGCGAAAATAAATTGCGATGGTAATTTTTATGAAAACTTTGCGATAACCAAATAAATAAAGAGTTGTTGTTTTGTTGTTGATTGCGTTAATGAAAATAAACAAATGCGGCAGATTTGAGAACAAGTTAGTTGTGTGATAAATGCACTGAGTATGCGGATGAACGGGTTGAGAGGGTCTTTAGCTAGCGTTACTTGGGAATGCGTTGAACTATGTGATCATGCTATAACCATGCAGGCAAGTCATTTTCCAATTCAAATGTGATGCTCCTAAGTCTACGACGCATGTGTTGAATGCAAAAGTATCCATAGAGCTTATTCCTAAGTCTCTACTCTTGTCCTATGCGATGATGCAAGATGCATAAAGGCAAGGTGACCGCACACAATCATATCCTATCTCTAGGATGCATGCGATGCGTTAATAGAAAATAGTGCTTATTCCTAAGCTCCTATCTCTTGGTTATGCGTTCTAATCTAACTCTCCCGTGCCTAGATTCTAACCTGACCTTCCCAAGCCTAGATCCTGTCCTTAGACTACCCTCCCGAGTATCTCTAATGGACGAATGAAGTATATATAATACAAGATAATCGTATAGAATGAAGATTCCCTAATTGTGCTAGCTAAATGCTTCTCAACCCATTCAACAGATTTAGCTACTCATGAAAATAACAGAGAGTGAACAGATAAAGAGAAGGAAATTCCATTTTTATAAATGAGTGGAGTGCAAAATAACAATGGAAGTTAAAGGTAGAGAGCATGGTAGCAATTCCTTGCTGACCAAGGCTTTTACACTATAAATCTCTATTTGGTTCCAATGAAGTTCTCGCTTTCGTAGGTGTCGGCCCTCTCTCTATCCTTGAAGTTTCCGGTGCTTTTCCAAGCTTACCAGGACGATCTGTTGGCACAATCTCCTCTCTCGCGTCCGCCTTAATATGAAAGAAAACTATGAACAAAGACGTGCGAACTGATTAACTGATCAACTGAAGGATGCCCTTGGTATATAGAACATCTAGGGTGAAAGTCGGCTTCTCTCTCATGATTGTACAGATGGGACTGCTTTAATTCCTTACTGATGCGCCGAATATTTGTCACTGAAAATCTGAATGTACTTGTGATGGTTATCGGCTGTCAACTTAATTCGGATTTGACTGTCATCAGCTTTCTGTCCCATCGGGATTAATTAGCCTTTCACCAAGATGCGCCCACAATGTTGCGCTGACCAAGTAGCAGCAATTCTTCTCGAGCAAATATTTGCGAACACGATCACTGCAAAGCCTTGCAATGATGTTGCGCTCAACTAATGATTTCCTATGATCACAATTTCCGCCTTGCGTTATCGCATATTCTGCACAAAAAATACAAAAATCAATTGTTCTAATGCGATGAACACATGCGACCGTAATACTATGAAATTGATGCTTGATGGATGCAATTTAACATGTTTTATCAACGCAAGCCAACATTGTTTAAGAACTTAGTACTATGATAACGTGCATTTCTGCCCGTTATCACACCCCGAAATTTAAACAATGCTTGCCCTCAAGCATAAGCTAAAGACTTCCTTTAGCAAGTCAACCGCAATATCCTTTTCCTAGATTTCTCAAGGATACTTCGTTCAAATCCTATATACCAAAGTTTTCTTAAGCCTTATTCAAGTCTCTTCTTGAAATATTTCTAAGACTTAGGGACTGCAATCTTAACCTTTAAAACGACTTTACTAATTTTCGGAACATCGCATGATTTATTTCAAAAAGAAAATTTTCACCAGGGTGTCAAATGATTTTATCCTTGCATATTACTTGACATTATTATTTTTTCTGACCTTGCACTGATCCAAGTGCCTTGCCTTCGTTTTTGCTTGCCCCCACGTGTGTCATGCGGATATCTAACTACGAGCAATGTAGTCTTCCTCAGACTAAACTCATACCTACTTAGCAGCGGAGTTGCGGTAATTTATTTATGCGTTGATCCTGGTGACTTACTTTCGTTTTGGCTTGCCCCCACATGTGTCATGCGGACATCCAACTATGGGTAAGTGCCTTTCACAACTTAACTCTTATCAACATAGGTTTCCCATTGCGTTGACAGTGGAGTTGTTATTCTTAAAATTTTTCCTCTTTTTTTTTTTTAGAGTAGCAAGATCGAAAATAAATACCTCACCCCTAAATTTAAAATGCGGCAATGTCCTTATTGCCAAAAGATTGAAATAATCATGCGATGTTCTTAGAAAGTTTCGTAAAGAGAGTTTGAAAGAAAGCTAGAAAACCCCTAACTTCTAGAAATATTTTATGAGGTGACTATCTTAAAGTTAAGATGACTCTAGTATATACGAAAGAAATAGAAGAATGTTTTTCATCATTGAAATCATACTTGGCAAAGAAACAGCGTGCAGCGACTTACTAAATTTATCTATGTCAAATGATTGCGGTAATCAAAGAGAATGCGGTGATAAAACTTTTAAAACTAACACGCGATGCGATAGCACAAAATTTGAAATAAAGATAAGGAAGAATACACCCCCAAATTTGCGTTGTCGCCCGCATTGTGTATTGACGCATCCATCTTTGTGGCGATCTATCTTCTTTGGATTGTGGTGACAGAGTGAGATAATTTTCTCTTTCATGTAACATCTTCACAATCCTGTGCCTTAATCGTTGTAAACAAACAGAGAAAGGTCAAATTATTTTAAACAAAACAATATATACATAAATATATATATGTATATAAATTTTCTTTTTCTTTTTTCTTTAGAGAAGGAAGAACGATGCTGGTAACAAAAAGGTAATTGCGAAAATAAATAACGAGATGATAAAAGTTCATGAAGTATTTGATGTAGGAAAAGGATATTCAAAAGGATTGTGTCCCTGATGAGGTTGAATCATATAATACTCAGGGACCACTTTCCAGGCTGGTTTGTTCACGTCCATGGTGGCTTTTCTCTCTTTTCTTTGTCCTATGAGATCTTTACTACCTTAATCCGGAGTTTTTCTCCATGAATGCTCATTACAATTTCCCCCTTGCACACATCAATTTGATCACGACCGGTTGAAAGGAAAGGTGTCCCAATATGATGGGCGCATCTTCTTCTGCTTTATAATCAAATGAGGAATTCTGCTTGCAGGATGAATTTATCGATTGAAATTGCGGCATTTTTCAACTCTCCTTCAGGGTGTATTCAGGATCTGTTAGAGAGCAGGAGAGTTTCCTTTCTGGGTGTAAGTGTGTCGGCATTCAATTGTTTGAAGATTGATAGCGGCATTGTGTTTATACTTGCCCCAAGATCGTATAGTGCTTGGCCACTGTAGATCCCTCCGATGGAGCATGGTATTGTAAAGATACCTGGGTCGCCCATTTTCCGTGGGATCATAACATTTTGCGTTGCAGCCACTTTTGTGATCCTTTCTTCATCATTTTGTTCCTCTTTCAATCTTTCCGAAGCTACTGGTGGTTGGACTTTTTCTGTCTCAAGATCTAGAGGCTTTAGGGTGGATGCAACTTCAGGGTCTATTTTCTCAGGCTTTTCCAAACTATAGGTCAATGGGTCTTCAGTTGTCAACGTATTCAAGTTGGTCGCAATGGGCTTCTCCCCTACTTCCGTAGTCATGTTGTCGCTTAGCAAGGAGACTACTAAGCATTGTTCCTTCCCGGTACCCCCAACATCACGAGGGAGCTCAGTTGAGCTCGGTAACGCTCCTTGTGGTCTATTTTTCAGCTCCCCTGCAATTTGTCCCATTTGAATTTCGAGATTTCTAATGGATGTAGCTTGATTCTGAAGTACTGATTCATTTTTCTCAATGTATTGCTTTAGCAAACTTTCTAAGGACGAAGTTTGCGGTGCTTGTGAGCTGCTGGCTTGGCTATGCGCTGAACCTTTGTTTTGGGAAAAAACCCGGGTGGCCCTCCTTTTTGTGCCACAGGTTCAAAGCTTTGTGGTTTATTTTTCCACACAAAACTTGGGTGGTTTCGCCACCCGGGGTTATATGTATCGAAATAGGGATTATTTCTCATGAAGCATACCGACTGCGGGTTTATTGGGCATTCTTCCATCGGGTGAGCATCTCCGCAAATGACACAACTTACTGTCGTTTGAGTAATTAATACCCTTTCTTCGCTCCCGTATTATTAATTGCGATGCCTTGTATCAAACTCATCATCGCAGTCATTGGATTTTGCAGGGTTGCGATGGCCTCATTGTTTGCATCATTATCTTTTATTCTTAATCTCTGATCGCATTCCTGCCAATCCTCGTGATTTTTGGAAATGTGATCAAGTATACTCTTTGCCTCCTCATATGTTTTGTTGAGAAAACCACCAGCGGCTGCTGCATTGGTAGCGGTTTGCAAAGAAGGATTCAGTCCTTGGTAGAAAAATCTCCATTTGTAGGCAGTCTGGTAAACCATTATGTGGACAGTCTCTTACCAGCCGTTTGAACCTCGCCCAGGAATCGCTGAGCGATTCGTCATCCTCTTGTTCAAAATTTATTATTAATTTCCGTCTCCTAGCATTCTCGATTGGTGGGAAATACTTCTTCATAAACTTTTCCACCACCTGTTCCCACAAAGTTATCTCCCCCGGTTCGAGAGAATATGCCAATTTTCTTGCTTGGTCGCATAAGAAAAATGGGAACAGAGTGAATCAAACTTCCTCGGTTGAGATATTTGGGAACACAAAAGTGTTGAAGATTTCTATTAAGCTTCAAAGGTGGGCGTGGGGGTCTTCGCCACGCCTTCCTCCAAACTGCCCAGCAGCCTGAATCATCTATAGCATTACCAGATTCATTTCAAACCTCGATCCATCTAACGCCGGCCTCATGGTTCCTAAAGAGAAATCATAGAAGTTAGGCGACGCATAGTCCCAGATGGGTCTATTGCGGTCATTCGCCAGATGGATGGGGTTGTCCATTATATTATTCGCGTTAGCAGCCCTTGCGTTCGGTTGTTCTGCCATTCTTGGTGTTCTCTCTTATTGTTGGTGGCTATCTTTTAGTCTGCGTTTGAATTTCCTCTCAATCAACGGGTCATAATTCACCAGAGATTGAGAGTCTGCAAAGAAATCGGAAAAATTACCATTAGCACACTATTTTGTCGAAGTCTCTGACAACGGCGCCAAAAACTTGATGCTGTATTTTATGAAGTGAATTATGGATGATATGCGATGGTGAAATTTTACTGTGCACTCAAGTTTCTTCAGCGGAATCCAAGTGTAAATTCCACTGAGTTTCCTAATAAGTCCAGGGTCGAACTCAGGGACTTGTAAAAATAGATTACGATTGTAATTTTTATGAAAACTCTATGGTAACCAAATAAATAAAAAGTTGTTGTTTTGTTATTGATTGCATTAATGAAAATAAACAAATGCGGCGGATTTGAGAAAAAGTCAGTTGTGTGATAGATGCACTAAGTATGCAGATGAATGGGTGAAAGTCGTCTTCTTTCTCATGATTGTATAGATGGGACTGCTTTAATTCCTTACTGATGCACCGAATATTTGTCACTGAAAAGCTGAATGTACTTGTGATCGTTATCGACTGTCAACTTAATTCAGATTCGACTGTCATCAGCTTTATGTCCCATCGCGATTAATTAGCTTTTCACCCAGATGCGCCCACCATGTTGCGCTGACCAAGTTGCGGCAATCCTTCTCGGGCGAATATATACGAACATGATCAGTGCAAAGCTTTGCGGTGATGTTGCGCTCAACCAATGATTTCCTATGATCGCAATTTCCACCTTGCATTATTGCATATTCTGCACAAAAAATACAAAAATCAACTATTCTAATGCGATGAACGCATGCGACTGCAATATTATGAAATTGATGCTTAATGGACGCAATTTAACATGTTTTATCAATGCAAGCCAACATTTTTTAAGAACTTAGCACTATGATAACGTGCATTTCTACCCGTTATCATTCTGCTAGCTAAAATGTGAATTTGAGCCAATGAATTAGCCTTCATCCACACTTCATATGCATTACGAACACTACGTGTTGCATCAAGGGTCGGGACTTGGGGACATTCCACAACCATGACAAACTCGAGGCATTTACGACGAAATACATTTTACAAGACTTTTTTCATTGTATGAAATCAGTCAAACTAGAGGCAATTAACGGAAAAAGAAACACGTTGCTGAAAACAAAAAACACATTGACCTATGTTGGGTTTTAAGCAAATACCCGTTGAAAAACAAACAACATCCAATACGGTTTAGCGAAATTAACATGAACCCCATGAGACACCTAGTTTCGCAATGACGCTTCAAAGGTTTAGGACAAAAGTCGCCGAAGGGTGGTCAATTTATCCCTCCTCTTAATTGAGAGATTCTCAACCAGCCATTAATACTAGAACAACTCGTGTTCCGATAACGACTAGCCATCATTGATTTGGTCAAGAAATCATTAACTTACGTAACAATTTTTCATAAGTGTGACCCAACATTTTAGGCCCTAGAGTTCCACCCCAAGCAGCTAATTCGAAGGGGAAAAATCCAATTGGGGCAAAAACTAAAGTGACCCTATCCATTTCTAGAGTTCACCTTGATATTGACCAACTTCACAAAACCTATCCTAAAGGGGACACTTCTAAGGCGCCACGAGGGAGTGAAAGAATGATCTCACGGTACGAACCAATGAAGAAGACCGTAGGACGTGCTGATGCACACCTTTCACCCACTTACTATAAACACTCTCTCCGTCCACCTTGATATTGACTCATGCAAACACCATCCGAAAGGGGATGCTCCCAGGTCACCACGAGGCCAAGCATGAATCTCACGGTGAACATTCAGGGAAAAATGGGAATATAATCATTGACATATCAGATACATATCTTCTTCCCACTGAGTATTTTATAACCTAGGGTTTAGTTAACTTAGAAAAAAACACGGCTAAGAACTTTAACTAAGTGACTTTTTAGGTTTGCCCAAGAGTAACATTTACCTTGGATATTCGAACAATTTTTTATCGTCATCCATTAAACTCTTTAATGGAGTCTTTGACCAACTATCACATGCTTGCAGAAAATCTATCTAATTCACCTTTCTAGGTAGGTTTCTAGGTAGGGGTGTTCCGTTTCCATCAGCTTAAGTACCCCAATCTAGACAAAAGCCGCCTTAGACAAAAGGTCCCTTATAGATAGATTTAATACAATTTTAATCTTTTATGCCAATCAATTTAATCCTATTAAATCGATTTAAAAAGGTTAAACTAGGTTGCTAATCCCATTAGAACCTTGAACTTATGTCTATCTCAATCCAATTTTAAAACCCTTTTAAAACATGAGTTTGCCTAAGTCTACATGCAACTCTTTCTTATCGATTTTAGTTCTAATTTCTTTTGTAACGCTTATAACAGAAACAACCAAAACCATTCACAACGCAAAGCAAACACATACAAAGAATTCATAACATTTACAAAAAGCCTAAGTGTCATGCTCCATGCATTTTTCATCCATTGCTACTTTTTATATAACTCTTATACAAATAAGCAACGAACCAAGCGAACATGCTTTCATTTACCCTTATACTATAATGCTTCTAATATAAAGATGATGCATGAAAATACTTACTGCATGCATAAATATAACTTTTATATTTCATAATGCATGCGCATGATTTCTTATAATATCATCATGTAATATTATAACATTTATAATACATGATGCATGAATAATTGCACAACCTAAAGTGGGTTTTAAATCTATATGTCATACATTATGCCATATAAACCACATACATCTCATGTAATTAAGTAAAAATTGATGAACCGGGATAATTAGCCTCAATTCTAAAGCTAACTATTATAAAAGCAAAGAGTCTCCGGTTAAAAAAAGCGAACCAGGTCCTAAACCGTTTGGTCGAAGTCCCCATCTCCAATGATCGTGTACCAAAACCAAAAAGCACACCAAAGTATTGTATACCGCGTGATCGTGTAGTCAGTAACTATGCGATGAGACATGCTAACTACACAATCGTTTCATGCACGCGTCTTTTATTAAACGTGAGCATCATATGCTCCCACTCGATCATTTACCTCCAGCGTCCACGTGATCAGGCTACCAACGCTACGTGATAGAGCAAACATTTACACGAATAGCTAAACGATCATTTAGTAAATACTACACGATCGCGTAGAAAAATCTACACGATCATTTAGCCAAATCCCATCGATTGTTTACCTGAGGCTACACGACACGACCAACTTTTGGTCTTCTTCCTCGCTGAGAACTGCATCTCCATGCTTCGAAACTTCATCACGAACGACTTGACAAACTCAAACACTTTGAATTACAAACTCGATTGTAGGTTAATTATGCCAAGAAACATAGGGGCCCTTACAAATTAACACTTTGTAAACAGAGGCAATTAACCTGTAAACATTCATCAATGCCATCATCCACAAACGCATTTAACACATAAATGCAAATGCAGAAAACCCACCACGTCTATAAAAGAAGTTCAAAATAGAAGTGAAATTTAGAATATCAGAACAACCTGGCTCTAATACTAATTGAAGGAAATCAGACATGAGGATTTTCATGAGTAGCGGAATGATCGTTCCAAATTTCATTCGAAATTGAACATAAATAATTACAGTCAAGAAACGAAAAGTTACAGGTCATACACAATATGAAATTATAGCATGCTTTACAATCAGATCAAGGGAAAGATTATACATACCTTTGAAGACTCATCTTCAAACTCCCTCGATCACGAATACTCGTCCAGTCTCCAAGACAACAACACACAAATGCCCAAACACTACGATCGCAACACAGCACGATCATAACGAACACGAACTCAACAATCTCCAAGATCACGAACCCAATGAACGGCCTGCAAAAGCCTCGACCTCAATCAAGTTGAGTGCAGACACCACCACAATGGTTACCTTTGTATTCTCGGTGTGAGAATCTAGAAGTGTGGGCTCTATGTGGACTTGGTTAGAGGAAAGATGGAAGGAGTAATAATCGTGTAGACAATTGAGCAAGTGGGAGATGACAAGGGTCTATCATATAGACGAATACTTAATTCTTTAGAAGAAGGCAAGCTATCGTATAGCAAAATCCCCGCAATTGTTTAGCTACGACCAGCTGAGTGAACTATCGCGTAGTGTCACTCCACGATCGTTTAGTCTCTCTTTTAGCTATCGTTTAGTGAATCACATTCACTTGACAGCAAACCGTGAGTCTATCCGAGAATGAAAACTTGCAAATCTACTAAATTTAGGAGAACGTTTTTCCTTTTTATCTCACGGTTACCATGAAACCACTAATAATCTCATACTCAATTGGTTATAGAGAAAAAAATATAATTATCCAATAATTAATATTATTATAAATATATATGATAACCAACTTACCATATTATATTTATAACCTATAGTTTTAATATTTTATCTCATGAAATATATAAACCATAGTTCTTTTTCTATTTCATGGTACTTAATGTAAATCTCATTTACATTAATCCTCCACTTGATATATCTCATACATCACATCGATCATTTCAAATATATTCGAATTTCCTCTTGTCAATTGGAACGTTTCAAATCAACCCCAAGAACTGATTCTCAACTTTAATCCATTGAGCTACCAAAGGGACCTTATGAACCTGTAGCTTGAAGCCCCAACGATACGTGAATAACTGACTAAAGACCGACAGTTGAACTATCCTTACTACATATGTATTTTATGTCTATATCAACCAATCAATAGTGCAATAACCTTTCATAAATTGCTCGTAAGTACAACTAGGCCAATAACCGTTATTCCCTGTAGTTACATCAACTCCTTAAGTACCACTAATCCCTCTAATGAACATAAGTCATAGTCCTACTATGACTGAGTCCTCTCTTCCAAAGAGAAGCTATGGCCACCATGTTCAAGACTCGTAATCAGCCCTTAAGGGAGCAATCTATCTACTTACCCCTACTTTGGGGAAGGAGTGAATTCCATCTTGTGTAACTGAGTTCCCAGCTCCCAAATCAGACAAATCTCCAAAAAGGTAGGCGCTCTCTCAACAATTGTTGAGGTATTAGGTTCTTCAACAACTTTCCCATTAAGTCGAGGTTCCCTCAACATTTGAGGTGGATTTGACCTATTAGATGAACCTACTTCAACAACTCTTGTTGAGGTACTATGTTCTTCAACAACTCTTGTTGAAGATTCAGTAGTTTCTTTGGAAATCTCATTCAACACAATCTTACTTTTGGGCCTGTGCTCCCTTATGTGGTCTTCTTCAAGAAAAGTAGCATTTGTCGATACAAATACTTTGTTTTCTTTAGGATCAAATAAGTAACCACCTATCGATCCTTTGGGGTAGCCGACAAATAGGTACAATATTGAACGTGGTTCCAATTTCTTAGGATTAGCCTCAAGCACATGTGTTGGACAACCCCACATTCTGAAATGACATAAACTAGCTTTATGACCATTCCATAACTAGGTGTTTTGACAACACTTTTGGATGGAATGCAGTTCAGGATGTACGCTATATTCTCTACTATATAACTCCAGAACAAGTCAGGTAAGAAAGCGTAACTCATCATAGACCGAACCATATTCAATAGGGTTCGATTTCTCCTTTCTGATACACCATTTTGCTAAGGTGTACCAGGTGCTGAGAGTTGGGAGACTATTCCATGTTCTATCATATAGTTATGGAAAGTTAAATCCATAAACTCTCCACCTCGATCTGATTGAAATGTTCTAGTCGTTCTATTCAATGCATTTTCAACTTCAACCTTGTATTCTTTGAACTTTTCAAATGATTCTGACTTATGTTTCATTAAATAAATGTACCCATATCTTGAATAATCATCAGTAAAAATGATGAAATATTCATAACCTCCCCTAGCTTTTACATTCATCGAACCACATAGGTCTGAATGTATTAGCTCTAAAGGTTCTTTGGCCTTGTGACCTTTTCCAGTGAAAGGTCTCTTAGTCATCTTGCCTTCAACGCATGACTCACACACAAGTAGAGAATTTTCTTCTAACTTGCTTAGAAGTCCATTCTTCACCAACCTCTCAATCCTATTGAGATTGATGTGTCCTAGTCTTAGGTGTCAAAGTTGGGCATTTTCTTTAGGAGAAATTTTAAGTCTTTTATGTTGAGTTACAGGAGTTTTAAACAACTTAATGTTATGGAGGGCATTAGTTGCTAACAGTCTTAGCACATAAAGATTATTTTCCAGTTTTGCAGAAAAAATATCAACACCATTCTTAGAAATAAACACTTTATTTGAAAGAAAGTTGATATTATAAAATTGTTCAAGCAATCACTTTACAAAAACTAAGTTCCTTTTTAAAGTAGGAACTACAAATACATCTTTTAATACAAGAAATCTGTTTTGTAAAGTCAACCAGAGACCTCCCACTACCACAACCCACTGCCGTCAGGAACTAATTCCCTAAAATGAAGAACAAACATGGTTAGTGGCCCCATAGTCAATAATCGAGGCAGAATCATCATTCTCTACTAAACAGGTTTTCAACACAAGAAAATCATATTTACCTTGTTTGGCCTTCTTCTTTTCTGCCAAATATTTGGGGTAATTCCTCTTTCAGTGCCCATCTTGATTACAGTGGAAATATTTTTTTTTGTTAGCCTTGATGGGTTGTCTACCCCTATTTGTAGCAACTACGAGGCTAGCCTTCTCCTTTCCACCCTTCTTCCCCTTCCACTTTTTGGTGCCGGAGGAAGAAGGTACAGACTTAGTTCCAGAGGTCGAACCTTTATTGAACTTTTTGGAAGATGAAGTAACATTTGCTTCACCCTTCTACTCCTTGCTTTTCAACAAGCATTGAAGGTCTGTAGCTCGTTGAACAGGGTGGTCAGGTTATAGTCAATCCTGTTCAAAACAGCATTGCTATGGAAATGTAGGAAACTTTCAGGTAAAGATTTCAGTATGATGCTAACCTGACTGGCTTCATCGATGCTCGACCCGTTCATCTCTGCCATGTCGCATTGAATCATCATGTTGAGAACATGTTCTCAAACATATTTCCTTTCTTGCATATAGGCATTGCAGATGTATTCCAGAGTGTCATGCCTAAGCTATGCAGACAGTTATCCGAACATTCCCCTCAGAGACTCCATGATCTCACGAGCTATGAGCATGGGCTCATACTTCTTGAACAAGACTTCATTAAGACTTGCCAACATGTACTTTCGGGCCTTTTCGTTTACCCGTGTCCAACGCTCATATGCTTCCCGAACATTTTGAGGAGCATTGGCAGGTGGATTGGAAGGATGATCCTCCATCAGGACAAATCTAAAATCATCGATGATTAGAATAGTATTAATTGTGTTTTCCCAACTAGCGTAGTTTTCTCCCGTTAACTTATCAGCATCTAATAAACTTAAAGTTGCGATAGCCATTTAAAGAATTTGCTGAAAAAGTACAAACTATTTTAGCTACTTACTTTAAACCACTTAAGAAAATCAATCAGTTGTTAGCAAAATAGTCTAGTGTACCCTAAGTTACATCTATTTTGCAATGATGTTTCGGTGAGGCAAGACAAAAGTCACCGTAGGGTGATCAAGTTCCCCTTCATTGAAATGAGACATTTTTAACCATTTGACAGAAACAACACCTTGTTACTGTAACTAACAGTCACCATTGTTCGGTCCAGAATTTATTAACATCCTTAACAATTCTGCGTAAGTGTAACCCCTCATTTTACGTTCTAGAGTTTCGCCCCAATGGTCCAGAAAAACCGATTGGGACATGAAACTAAAGCAAATCTATCCATTTCTGGAGATCGAATAAAGCATCATGAAATACAACCATTCTTTAGAGGGACAACCACGATGCCACGAGGCGATGCATGAAACTTTATTTAACCTAATGAGAGAGACCGAGGAATATGTTGTCACACGTCCTGCTTCCACTTACTATAAACACTCTCTCCATTCACCTTGTTATTGACCTACCTAAATGCCACCCGTAGAGGGACACCCGTGGTGCCTCGAGGCCGAGTATAGATCTCAAGGTATAAACTTATAGGGAGAAACGTGTAGAGACTAAAATGAAGTATCATATACCCAATTATTCTCCCACTAAGTGTTCTAACTAGGGTTAATTAACTTAGAAAAAATTTGGCTACTGATTTTATCTAAGTGCTTGTTTAATTTGCTAAAAAACAACTTTTGTCTTTGATGATTAAACAATTTTGATTGAAGTTTCATTCAACTCTTTAATAGACTTTGATCAAATTTTCATACATGTATCAAATCTATCTAATTCACCTTTCCAGGTAGGTTTCCAAGTAGGAGTGCGATGTTTCCATCAACTTAAGTACCCCAACCTAGCCAGAACCCGCCTTAGCCAAAAGATCCCTTATAAATATATTTGTTACATATTTAATCTTTTATTAAGAATCAATTTAATCATATTAAACCGATTAAAAGATTAAACTTAGATTCCTAATCTCATTAGAAATGTGATCTTTGGTCTATCTCAATCATATTTTAAAAAAATAATAAAAATGGTTATAGTCTAAAGTTTGCATGCAACTCTTTATTATTGATTTTAATTCTAATTTCATTTAGTTAAACAAATATAAATAAATGAAATAGTTAAAAATAACCATTGCATGCTTGACATACTTTAGTTAATTATAACATTTATAAATTAACTTAAGGTAATGTCATGCTTCATGCAATTTTCATTCATTACTAATATATAACAATATATAACTAAGTAATGAATCATGCTATAGCATACTTTCCATACACTCATTTAACCATATTATAATACTTATAATATAAATGATGCATGGATATGCTATAATGCATGCATACATATACTATAACATTTATACTATATGATGCATGAGCATGCTAAATGTAATTTAAATCATGCATATTCATATATCATAACACTTATAATATAAAATGATGCATGAATATAAATGCATAACCTATGGTGGGTTTTAAAACTATATGACATACATTATGACATATAATATAAAACATACATTGCATGTATATTTACACTAACATTTGATAGACCGGGATAGGACCTCTAAAAAAAAACAAAAGGCTATCTATTACAAAATCTTGAGTCACCCGGTTCGAAACAGGTGAACCGGACCTTGAAACGCTCGAACCGAACTACCCTTCAATGAACCATCTTGCAGCTGATCGCGTAACAAGCAATTGAATGATCTTGTAGGAAAGATTGCACAATCGTGTAGCAAGCATCGGTGCGATCGTGTAGCAAATCTACACGATCTTGTAGCATTAGCTACACGATCATTTAGCAAATGTTACATGATCGTGTAGCAAGAGCTACAAGATCGCATAGCAAGATCTACACGATCGTGTAGTGGTAGCTACATGATCTCGAATCTCTACTTCGTCTTCTCCATTAAAATAGTGCTGTACAACCCTTCTTTGAAGCTTCATGGGAACAACATGAACGACTCAAACTTACAAATTATACACTCTATAGCAAGATTAATGCACAAAAGCGCAGGGGCCTTTACAAACCAAAATTTGTAAACAAAGAAAGCCTTAAACAGAGCGTTCTATTTCGAAACATCCATCAACAAATTATAGCCACAATCGTTCATCACATGAAACAGAATGTAGATTTATAAAACCCACCATTATTGTAAAAAAATATTCAATAAAAGAATGGAATTTGGAATCAGAAACCTATAACCTAGCTCTGATATTAATTGAAGGAACTCTAACGAGAGAGAACCTTGAGCAAAAGCGGATCGACCGAATTCCATTTTTCATTGAATATAAATTTCACAGTAAAGAACTCGAACAACATCAAACACCTCTTGAAGACTTTCTCCAAGAAAAAAACTCGAAAAAGAACAAACACTAACATGAATGTTTCCTTGGTATTCTCAGGGTGAGAACCCAAGAGTGGTGGGCTTTGACTATTTTGGATTTGAGGGAAAACTTAATGATTATGAGGAAACATCGAGAACTCTCTAAAAAATTCAAACACATAACTCTTCTGTTGTTTTCTCTTACTATCTCAATCGTTCAACCACACATACAACAAGAAGAAGAAACTTTTTCTTTTCTACTTGCCAAAAATAACCACCACCTACTTACGTGGAGAGAAAAGAAGGGGAAGGCAGTTGTAATTTATCATTTTTTTTTTTTTTGTGTGTGTGTGTGTGATATGATAACTAACTTATCATATTATATATATAACCTATAGTTTTAATATTGTATCACATACAATATAAACTATAGTTTCTTTTCTCTATTATATGGCATTCAATATAATCCATATTTATATTAAATTTAACAACTATGAATCCAATTCATAGAAATTATATTTGAGTCTCATTTAAATATTTATTTCCTCTCATTAAGCTCTAATGTATCAAATATATTATAACAATTATATCACATATAATTGAATCAACTTAATTATATCATATATAATTAAATCCCTCTATTAATTTGAACAATTCAAATTAATCCAAAAACTTATTCTCAATTAATCCTATTGAGCTACCAAGGGGACCTCATGGACCTGTAGTTTGAAACTCCAACGGTACATGAATAATTAATTAAACTCTTTAATTACATTATTCATCATCCGTTAACTGTCAAACACTCCACTAAAACTGACAGTTGCACTCTTCGCACTACAGATATATTTCTGTGTCTATTGGATATAACCAATCAATAGTACGATAACCCTTTACAAATTGCTCGTAAGTACAGCTAGGCCAAATTGCCGTTTTGCACCTGTAGTTACATCTAACTTCTTAAGTACCACTAATTTCTCTAATGAACAATACTTATAGTCCAACAATGACTAAACCCCTCTTGGGCCAAGAGAGGTGTGGCGTCACATTGTTCAAGACCCGGAATCAGCCATTAATGGAGCAATTTATCTACTTACCCCTGCCTCGGGGAAAGAGTGAATTTCTTCTTGTGAAGTTGTATTCCCAGTTCCCCAATCAGATGAATCCCCAAAATGGTAGGCTTATTGAGTCGGTGATCTAGCCACTCTCACCCATACAAATAAAAACACTACCCTCATAGGCAGGAGTTCACAACTCACTCAAGATTCAGGTCATGTTACCTATGGTCATCCTGGTGAAATGTAAGTCTCTATTATGAATGGTGTTATATAATGAGACTAAATATTTCATGGTCCGGTATTATACAAACTTCTTTGTATAGAATATCTCCGCTTGTATGTCTATATATGAATGATCAGGATCAGATCACTTGTAGCACTTTACAACAATTGTAACATCTACAAAGCGGGCCATACTCGTAGTATCATCAGGATAAGATACCCAACCTTATCCATCTACTACAGACCATTTAGGTTATCACTTAAACATGATCCACTCATATGTCTCTACATACATGTTTAAGTTACAAAGATAACCTTGGATGTTAGTTTATTGGTTTGTGGTTAATGAAACTAAAATATCATATATTTTATAGAAGATGAATAAAATATCATATATTTTATTAAGTACACATTAAGTTTGTTCAACAATGTTTACAAACTATAGAACCTTACGAGATTTAGGACATCAATCCCAACAAGACAGTGGTTGTTGCCATAGTTGGCCTTAAGCAGTGACCATAGGTAGAGTCATTAGCTGGGAGAATTGTCAAACTAATTCAAGTTTTGTAGGTAACAATTCCTATGCAAGTATATTTTTCACAATTTAGAAAACAAATGCTAATAAAGACTTAAAAAAAAGAGGAAATCAACCATAAACTAACTCTAAAGTCTAATTTTAGGATTTGTTGAAAATATATAGATTAAAACTAGACATTTAAGATTAGAAAACAAAATTCAAATTATATGAAGCAAAATAATATTTTTTATCCTAAGTTATAATTTAACCCATCTTATATTATTGTGTAGTTCACATAATTCTCAATCTCAACAGAAAATAATATGGTCAAAAGGCAAACCCCTCTTTTCAAATGATTATAGCCATGTTTGAAGCAAACCCTCATAACCAGCCATCTTTTTCTTTTTCTTTTTCTTTTTTTTTCCAATAAAAAAGCCATTAAAAAAACATCAAAAGAGATCTTCACAAAATCATTACATTTTACTCTCAAAGATTCAATTGATAATTCATTGAAATAATTATATATTTAAGATCTTATAATCTCTTATGAAATAAGTAATAATAACCTGCACCAACTCTTTTTCGTTGTGGATAAGAAACATCAAAATAAAGCTATCCTAAATACAAATATTTTTGTATTTAATATTCTACTTTATGTTGGTCTTTCTCACCCACTTTGTATTTAAGGTTAAGAAAATATTTTTAATCTCTTTTTTTCTTTTTTTCTTCCTTTCATTTTTTAAAGGCATAGAAACCAACAACAAACCATCAAATAAACTACTACCCTAACTTCCTCCTCACGAATGATGGAGATAATAACATCTAGAAAAGCATATTTCCAGATCAAAGAGCATCTCTAAGAGTATGCCAAAATAGCTAAAGTATGGACAAATTTATTCTTCTCTCTCGAGATATGACAAAAAATAGTACTATTAACAAACTTTCCAACATGAATAATGTGTCCTCAACGAGAACACCAATCTCAGCAAGGGAAGATTCCTCTGCATAGCAAGTTAACGACCTCCAAAGTATTGCACTCAACCTTGATCAGCGAATTGTTCTCATCTCATTCACGTTAAACCGTAACCAAGTCTCCTATGATAGCATCAACTTCTAACATGATGCTCCACCTCTTCATAGAAAATTTATAGACACCCAAAATCGTTTTTCTTTCATGATCATGAACAATCCACCCAAATTAGTCATAACCTCATTCTTTTGACCAAGCTGCATATACATTCAGCTTACAGCGGCCTCGACTCAGTGGGGATCAATGAGGGGTGCAGGAAGGGAGAGACAAGAAAATTGTGCCTTGAAAAGGAGCCTCATACAAGCATGAAGATGATGATCATTTGAGCACTTAAAGGCAGCTAAGCCTAGCACGTTATTCCTGAAGCAAATATCATTTATCAGTTTCCACAACCTCAACAAAATGATTAAGGTGCAATCAAACTATTCATGCAAGCATAGAGATCTCAAAAGATCCCAGTAATCAAAGGGGACGAGTTGACCTTGCCAACACCAAATAGACCAACGTTAATCAAGAGAAAAACGTCCCAAATTTTCCTTGCAAACTTACAATTCCACATGATATGATCGATAGACTCATGGTGTGATCTACAAAAGAAAAATAAGGAATTAGAGGAGATCCATTTTGCTTGAAGATTGCAAAAGGTAGGAATAATAATATCATTCATAAATTTCTAGCAAGAAATTTTCACGTTTGGTATCACCCTTTGTAAGTGCAAAAATGCAGACCGTTATTATGCCATGGAAGATCCATTATCTTGAAAGCATAATTTGATGCAACTTCGGTGCTAAATCATGATTATCAATTGCTCCCAAAGGTTCAGGCATGTACTTGTCAGAGAATGGAGTGGAATCGAGGAAAATTTGCTTATATACAGTGTGACATCTCAAATTTTTAAATAAATTTAATTTATCTTGATTTATTTAGGTAATATTTTGGATTTTGATGCTAAAATTAAATTATTGGGTTAAGATAATTTAATTTAATTTATAAGTGATAAAAGATTTGGAAATGTAAGAGAGATTTAGAAATTTGAATTAATTTAAGGAAAGTTGGATGAAGTATTTTGAAATTAAGATTTTATTTGGAGATTTGAATTTTGAAGGGTAAAGGGAGAGGAAATATAAATAAATATAGGAATTTTTTTACGTTTGACTAGGGTTTTGGGCATTTTTTACTAGGGTTTTGCCAAGTCGTCAAGCCATATATTTGAAGCTAGTCACACGCAGCCCTAGGTGATTCAAACTCCCATCTTTAACTTTCTTTCTCGTTGTTCAACAACCCCTTCTTCTTGGAAAATTTGTACGGATGACCCATTTTTTGGGTCCAAAATGTCAAATGATCAATTTTTAAAAAATAATGTCAATTGACCCTCTGCTGATATCATCGTCATACCAAATTACGTAAGTTACTCTTACACCAACCTCACGAGGTAAATCTCGCTCTCGTCTGATTAAACACTCTCGCTCTCGCTTGAAATTTTCTGGTTTGATGTGATTGCTCGTCATTGTACGAATGATTTGACAATTTTCACGACGAAAGCCTCAAATCGATAATACCTAAATACAATACAATGGTGATTTCTTTAAACTCTAAACTTCATTTCAACGGTGAATACGTCTCTAGTTTTCGACGGTGTTTTGTTGAACGGAGATTTTTCAAACAACGATTTCCAAGACGAGGATTTTTTAGAACGGAACAAGTTTTTCAAAAAGATGTTTTAAATCAATAATACCTAAACACAATACAATGGTGATGTTGTGGTGGTATCGGGCTCTAAAGGGGGGATGGGAGTAGGTGAAGTGGTGGTATTTTAAGGCTCTACAGAGGGGATGAGAGTATCAGAGGCAATCGCATTATTGGTATCGGGATCCCGAGATGGGATGGGTGACCTTGTCGTCTCTTCACTCACCGTGGAACTCTTCAATTAGTAAAATAAAATGATGAGTTCACGAACAAGTAAAAACTAAACACGTAAAGACATAAAATGATAGTAAATGCAAACCTTGCACATAAACTGCAACAATGACAGGAGGGCCGACAATTGTCCTTTCGTGTCTGTCATGTTTTCCTCCATATTAGATACACGACTATCTAAACTCGATATACGGCCACCCAACCTCGATAGTGAGCTGTCAATGGCCCCAGGTACGAATAAATAGAATCGTCGGGATTGGCTCCCTCCCTGCGGCGGACAGCACACTCAGGACACTCCTCATCCACAGATTTCTATCTATAAGAGTCCCCAAGATGGACATCAGGTGGGTTCAACTCGTCTTCATTGCATATGTCCCCCACTACATCATGGAACATATCATCACTAGGTGTGTATGCCCTTCATTCCACCCTTCCACATTCAGCATCCTCGTGCTTAGAATGCTCGTATTCATCCCCTCCCTCCACCCTAATAACTTCATCCTTGTCATCTTCACGAGGATCATCACCGTCAGTTTCACTTTCAGAACTACCCTCATCACTATTATTGCCACTTTCAGCACTATCATCATCCGTACCTAGATCAAATATAGGTCGTCTGTCCACTAGGGTTTCTCGAAACTCTCTCTCAGCATCTATCAATTTAACAACCAGATAAACATATTATGCATAGAGTAAACGTACATTGTTAGACTCGAATATCTCTCTCTCGAGTACTTTGAAGGGCACTGAGTGGGAGCATGACCATCGTAATATGTGGGGCAAAGGCATCTTGCTCCATCGCTCCACAATGTACTAGCTATCGATATAGCTAGGATCTCGTACGTTCATACTTAAATAAAATTTAACATATATTAAGAACAATAGTAATGTTAAATCAAACAACACAATTATTATGTTAAGCAAATTTACCTAGAACGCTTGTGGAAATCCACGCAAAGAGTACTTCACAATATAACTTTTATTTCCTTTTACCTTCGTCTTGTATAGATTGCTTTTATCATTCAACGCAGTCTTTAGGGCATCCAGTGTCCTCTCCCAAATAATGGTACCCTAATCAAGACTGTTATAGTACTCTACATTTTGAATGTCCTTAAAACGTTTGAGGTCCACTGCATTTTTCTGTTTGTTTTTTCCCATCATTGTAACCTCAGTATAGTAGACTACTGTGATCTTCACAGCATTCTCATCATTTTCAAACTCCAACTCCTTGTATTTTTCTTCAAGTAGATGGAAATGTAAGGTGTCCTTCATCAATCGATTACCAAAATACTTGATTGCAAGTTCATACGAGGACTACTCATTCTGATCAACTCGTGTTGAAGATCGCCACAAACCAGTCATGAACAAAAAATCATCCTTCGAAAAAGTGACGACCTTTCTACAAACAGAGAATGACATTGAGTCAGATCTCATCCTCTTCACTTCTCTCAGCAACATATGATGGATAATTGGTCTGTTAAATACCATGTCAATGTCTACAAATCGCCCAAAAACTGTTCTCTTGAACATGTCTAACTGCCTTGGCATAAGCTTCTCCTGCACAATCTTGTTTGCATTAGCAATGTGGGCGAAGCTTGTTACTTGATCGGGAAATCGGTCGACTACGGGTATTCTAAAACGTGTTGCCATCTTAAATCACTCCTGCATGAAATAAAGATTTAATCAGTAAACTTCTTCAAAAAAAAATTGTAAAAAAACATTCTATTTAAATCTCGCTGGATTCGCTCTCGTCGGTATCGCTCTCTCCGGGATCGCTCTCTCTAGTGTCGCTCTCTTCGATGTCGTTCTCTCTGGTATCGCTCTCTCTGGTATCGCCCTCCCTGGTGTCGCTCTCTCCGGTATTGCTCTCTCTAATGTCGCTCTCTGTAGTAACTCTCACTTATCTCGCTCATATTATCTCTTTTTACTTGTCTTCAACCACATAACACATCAAAAACAAGAAAAATAAACAAAAAAACCATAGGTTCATAGTATTTCTAAACCCCAGAACGACCCACCCTTTCTGGTGTCGCTCTCTCTAATATCGCTCTACCGATTTCACTCTCACTTATCTCGCTCACAAACTCTTTCTACTCGTATTTAACCACAAAACACATCGAAAATCAAAAAAACCATAGGTTCACAATATTTCTAAACCCAGAATGACCCACAAAGCCCCATTACCGATCAGTTTAATACATTTTCAGATACAGATTGAAAGACTTACCGATCAGATTCGATTTTTCGGCCGTAGTGGAATCATTTGCAAATCGAAATGATGAATTCTAAAGAGTTCTTAGTTTATGAGTGATACGAAGTCATTAGCCTTAGGAAATTTGAATGAAGAGTTTTTAGTTTTGGTTGGTTTTCAGTAAAAAGGTAAGAAGACGAAGAGGTAGGGAAATTTACGTAATTTGGTATGGCAATGATGTCAGCAGAGAATCAATTGACATTATTTTTAAAAAATGGATCATTTGACATTTTGGACCCAAAAAATGGGCCATCCGTACAAATTTCCCCTTCTTCTTCATTAAAGCCTCACGTCGACAACCGTTCCACCACCCTAGTAGTCGCATGCCTCCGGTTCTCCAAAGTCGTTGTCGTTTGCTCCAACGATCTCAAACTCTCTCCTTGCGTTTTTCTCTCTCCGTCGATCTCTCTCTCTCTCACCTATTTCCGTCGACAGTTGTGTGTCTCGTCGGCCAGCCACTGCTCGTTCGTCGTCATCGGAGTACCCCAACTACTGTCGTGTGTCACCATCCATTGCCCTTAGTCGATACCACCAGATTTTGCTTGGTTTGGGTAAGATTTTAGAGGTTATTTTGAACTTTCTTGAAGGAATCTTGAATGCCCATTGAGTTTTGGTTAAATTTAATGTATACCCATTATGTTTTATATGCTAGAACGGAGTTTTGGGATGTCAAGAATCTCTGTTCCGCAGTATTGAACACCGATTTTTGGTAGTTTTAGTAAGTGATCAAGATTTTCAAACTGAGTTTGTTCGAGAGACATGGTAAATTCCCAGAAGATTCTAATACATATCCTTTTGCTCCAAGATTCCGCCTAACTGTCCCACCAGAGTCGAATCTTTGTTTTGATTCATATCCTTACTGGACAATTTATTGATGCTGTAATTTTAAATTTTAATCCTCAAATATTGATGTTGGCTTGTGATTGTGTTGTGTGAAGGGAGTTAAGGTGGTTTTGGAGCAAACCACTATATGGGTTTGCTTCAGCATTTCCAATCAAGATAAAAGAGAAGTTTGTGTTGCTAATTATCTGAATCGAGGTAAGTAATCGTATTACATGAACTATCTTTGAACCAAATAGTATGTTAGTGATTGGCTTTTTCAGACATAGATAGTATGTTAGTAATTGGCTTTTTTTGGCCGATATAGAAAAGAATTATGGGGATGTTTGGCTCACCAACATGAGTTGAGTTGGTCACTGTCACACTCCGAGTAGCTTTGACAACCATCTCCGATGAAAACTCGGGCAACCAACTCCAGGCTTTGACAACCACCTCCGATGACAATTCCGGCAAAGAAATCTAGACTCCAACACCACCTTAGATGACAGCTCCGGTGACCAACTCCGAGCTCCGACAACCTTCATGAGACCAACTCCGACAATCAATTTTGGCCTTCGACAACCATCTCCGAAAACCCCTCTGACAATCACCTTCACTCTACTAACTCCGACGACCAATTGGCTTTGACAAAAAAACTTCAATGACTAACTCCGACTACAAACTCCGATGAAAATCACCTTCGATGATTACCTTTGAGCTGCAACTCTGACGACTAACTCGGGGCTTTGACAACCACCTTCAACGACAAACTCTGACAACCAACTCTAATACCACCTCCATATGACTAATTTTGGGCTTCGACAGTCAAC
The DNA here is from genome assembly GCF_027475165.1 of Benincasa hispida. Classification (NCBI taxonomy): domain Eukaryota; kingdom Viridiplantae; phylum Streptophyta; class Magnoliopsida; order Cucurbitales; family Cucurbitaceae; genus Benincasa; species Benincasa hispida. The sequence continues at coordinate 47,017,683 of NC_143479.1, forward strand.
TCCAATTACAATCTTCAGCACTTCGACAACCAACTCCAATACATTTTCATTCAACCACCTCTGATCACAAACTCCAGCAAAAATATCTTCAATAATCAACTTTGACAACCACTTCCGAATATTATAAGACTGATGATTGTTAAAGTATGTTGTAGGGTTGTTGATAATATAAAATAATATTATTTTGTCTACATTAAGTGCAATATTTATTTGTAAAAAAATATTTTTATTTAATTGAATTCACACATCAAATGAGTGTTAAAAATATTTAGACGAAGAATATACATGTAGCTGAAAAGTATGTAACATATAACAAAAAAATCATAAAATTTAAAAATAAATCTCGGAACATTTTCCCACAAAAATTAGCGAAAAATAGATATTTGTTTTCTGATGAACCCCAAATTTAGAGAAAATGAAAGTGAAATTATTGAAGAAATGCGGTGACATTCCATTGACTGTTACGATGATGGGATAGATTTAATTAAAAAAATTTGTGACATGGTAAAAATATAGAGCAACAATAGAAAGAAGAAGAAAACGAAGAAGATATAATGAAATTTATGGAGAAAAATTAGCTAGAATCAAAAGTTTTGATTTCGCTTTGGTTTCTCTTTTTGTTAAACATATTTCTACAAGAAATGTAATGAGTTAATTGTTGTTCATTGCCCAAAATAGAAAGAAAAAAAATTATTAAAATTAAAAGAAAAAAATTGTAATTCATATTTTATTCAAACAAATATTTGGAGAATTGTTGAATAAAAAAGTTTCAAAACAAAAATAGTAATCATATAAGCATATTATTAAATTAAAAAAGTTTCAAAAAATTGCATTAGATATCCAGATATATGAACTCTTCACCCCAAACACAGACATAAACTTAAACCGAATAACTCTACACTCCAAATACAGACATTTGAATTCCACAGATATATGAGCTCTAGACATCTTATCTCAACTCTACACTCTAAATAGCCCCTATATGTTATATAATTATAGAAGTTATATGGGCATGATAATATTTGTATATGACATGTTATGTTTAAATGTTACTACTGGAATGCCTCATTGTTGGCGACAAAACTAGAATATTATTGTTGGCTTCTCTAAGGTTGCCTAAAAGTTTTGCATGATTAAAGGGACGTATGAGCATGATTGTACCATATGAAATGTACCATGATTTATATTGTGTGGGTCATGGATTGAATGTTATATGTTAAGTAGGTGATGGTTTACACTCCTAACACTATCATGTTACAGTTCTGTGGATTGTCGAGTGCACTACCATGTACAGTTTCATAGGCCAATGGGTTCACTACAAGATTTGTGTTAGGATGGGTTAATCTATTCACTAAATGTAAACCATGAATACTTGATTTATGCATGTCCCACTTTCATGTTTACATTTATTGGACATGAATGCATAACCTGACCCTGGTAATAAGGTTACTTACTAAGTATTTTTATACTCATCTAGGCAAGGATATACCACAAGAAGAATCTGTGACTGTACCAATGAGACCATTTTTTCATGTTTTAAAAGCCAATACTAATGTTTGTACTTAGAGTTCTATTATTTGCATTATTAAACATTTATGCATTTTCTGGGTTTGATTTATGACTTTAGGTGACCTCGAACTAAAATGTTGAGTTGTTTAAATTTTTAATTTCTTAAAATTATTTACCTTATGAAATTATTTTGATTTTAGCCAATCTTTACTTAAGAGTTACTTTGAAATTTATGTATACATGAAGTAACGATTTTGTTTAGTAATTCTAGAGAGTCGAATCATTACAAACAGTATAAAGAAAAAGGGTAGAAATTTGGAAATCCCAGTCTGCCAGATTTGGAGAACTCTCTTTTGTATAAAGAAAAGGAAAAAGAAGAAATGGGCAACAAAGGCTAGGTCACAATAATTTCAGATTCAAAAGTAATGGATCTAAATTTAATTTAAAAAAATGTTTTAAAAAGGGTAAAAATTAAATGGAGGGTTAATAAAAAGCTAATACATTTTTTTGTGCAAGCACAATGCACATGTGGGAAAAGATCATACTTCCCCTACAACCATAATTTGGAAGCTCCTCTTACATACCTTTATATTTATACTTCTTGGTAATGCTCAATTCTCCAATATGGGATAAAACCTTTTCCTTCCCACTTTACTTTTATTACGGGCATTGGCCCAAAGTCATTCCCAACACACTTGTCCCCTCTTTTTTCAGTAAAAGGGGTACATCGTAATGATTTAGTTATCATATTTTTAATTTTGTGGGTTCTAGAACTTCATGTAAAGATTTTATATCCATACTTTAAACTTTCGAAGAATTTAGTCCCTAATATGAAAAGTATTTTTAAGGTTTGATGAGATTTTCATATATATGTAGATTGATAAATTAATTAGAGACACAAATATTTTTAAACAATAAATCCTAAGTTTTTATATAAAGAAAATGGAGAAATTTTCACAATAGATAAAATGTTAAACTATTTATAGAAATAAAAAAAAAACAATTATAGACACTGATAAGACTTCTATCAGCGTCTAGACTTCTATCAATGTCTATCACTGGTAGATTTTTATTAGACTTCTATCGATTTTTTATCACTAAAAGACATTAATAAATGTCTGTCAGCCTCTGTCACTGGTAACAATAATAGACGTAATTTTTCTTTATATTTACTGGTAACACTAATAGATTTAATTTTCTATTGTTTTGTGTGAATAGTTTTCCTTTTTTTATTCTTGAAAATACAAAAAAAAAAAGTTAGAAAATTTATAAAAAAAAAATCTAAGAAAACATTTCAATTAGTAAGAAACACATTACACATTTCAATTAGTAAGAAACACTTTACCTTCATAAAATTAATTAAAATGCTTATAATTTATATATTATATACATATAAGCGATATTTTGTTACTTCTTTTTTATACTTCATTTTTTTATGTTATAATAAAAACAGTGTGGATATGGAACCTGTAAACATGTGAAAATATCGAATGTAGACCTCACCATGTCGACCAAAATTTCACTTGCGATAATATCTTTGATGTATTCTAGAATTAGAAAATGCGTACAATAATAAAAGAAATTGGTTGTGTGAGAGACTGCCTATTTGGTGAATTAAATAAAAAGACAAAACATCTTTTAAATTGGTTAATGTTGTGAATTTGAGGAATTCAACGAGAATATGGATATAGAAAAATATAATATAATAATATATTTAAATAATAATATTAAATATATAAAATATAATATAACATAAAATAACTAAAATTATAAAATTGGATAATATGAAAATTAGTGAAATTTTGAAGTGAAATTCTCACCAATGTATGTGTGATTTTAAAATCTACCAAATGCCACTATTTATAGACAAAGTGGCAAGTAGGATGTGGATTTACATAGACACCAAACATGAATAATGACAAGGCATGTGGACAAGATAAAGGGTGACACAGCTTTTGGGACACTAAGCAATGAGCATCTATTTATTATTATAATATTCATAATACTCTCCTTTGGATGCCCATATATATATATGAAATATGCCTCGTAAAACCCTAGTGAAGGAAAAAGAGTACATATTTTATATTATATATACTCCTAAAAGAATACAATATATTTACTCACCCTCATGAAAACATCCTAGTCGCTGCACTCCAATATTGTGCACCAATTTTTCAAAAGTCGCGGTTGGTAATGCCTTTGTAAATAAGTCTATCAGGTTAATCCTTTGAACAAATTTGTTGTATGATGTCGCCATTTTCTTCAAGATCATGAGTGTAGAAAAGTTTTGGTGAAATATGTTTTGTTCTATCCTCCTTTGATTTGGGTTGTGCAAGTTGTATTGTTTTCGTATAATATTGTTGGAAGATTTTTATTAGAAGACAAGCCACACATTTCACGAATGTGTTGAGTCATTGACCTTAACCATACACATTCTCGACTAGCCTCGTGAATTGTAAGAATTTTAGCATGATTTGAGAAAGTGGTCATTATAGTCTATTTCACCGATCGTCATGATATAGCAATTCCTCCACATGTGAACAGATAACCTGTTTGAGATCTATGTGGATCAGATAAATATACATAATCTGTATAACCATCTATATCAAAATTTGATTTATTTAAATAAAATAAACTCATATTGATTGTTCATCAAAGATAACGGAGTATATGCTTAATTTCATTTCAATGTCTTTTTGTAGGAGAAGAATTATATCTAGCTAATAAATTTACTGAAAATGCAATATTTGGTCTTGTATTATTAGCAAAATACATAAATGCACCGATTGCAATAAGATATGGTACTTCAGGACCAAGAATGGACTTCCATTGGAATATTTAATGGATATGCTTTGTCCATATAAAATCTTTTCAAAATTTTTCCTATAAAAGTTGACTGATGATTAAATATTTCATCTGCTAAATGCTCAATTTCAAACCAAAGCAATTTTTTTTTTCCGAGATCTTTCATCTCAAATTCTTTCTTAAGATATTCTATTGCCTTTGAAAGCTCTTCAGGAGTTCTAATTATATTCGAGTCATCAATATATATAGTTATAATAGCAAATCCTGATTATGATTTCTTTATAAAAATACATGGATTGGATTATTTTGATATCCTTCTTTCAATAAATATCCACTCAGGCGATTGTACTACATCCGTCCTAATTATTTCAATCCATATAATAATCTCTTTAACTTTATTGAATACCATTCCCGGGAATTTGATGTATATGTTTCATGTATGTTAAATCCTTATGGGATTCTCATATAAATATCATTATCAATAAATTCTTATAAACATGTTGTGACTACATCCATAAGATGCATATCCAGTCTTTTATACACAGTCAAACCAATTAAATATTTTAATATAATTGCATCCACCATCGGAGAATACGTCTCCTCAAACTCAATACATCTCCTTAAAACCTTGTGCAACTAGTCTTTCTTTATATCTTGACCTCATTATTTTCATTTCTTTTCCTCACAAATATCCATTTGTATCCCAAAGGTTTAACATCTTTTAGTGTTCGGACTACTGGTCCAAAAATCTGACGTTTTGAAAGTGAGTTTAATTCTGCCTCGATTGCTTCTTTCCACTGAAGCCCATCTTTTATATGTCGAAATTCTTCAACAAATTTTAGTTTATGACCATAAGCTAATTTTAATGGCGAGTACTAATGATAAGGCATACAAGAGACGCTGCATGCAAAATAGCATGTCCCCATACAAATGAAGGAAGCTTGACTCTCACAAGTAATGGTCTTGCAATTAATTGTAAATGTTTTATAAATGATTTTGCTAAATCATTTTGTGTATGAACATGAGCTACAGGATGTTCAACACTTATCCAATTGACATATAATAATTATGAAAAGCTTGGGATGTAAATTCAAGACGAATGATCTTAATTGTATAATCAGGAAATTGTGCTCTTAACTTAATTATTTGAGCAAGTAATCTTGCAAATACAAGATTTCGATTTGATAATAAGTACACGTGTGATCATCTGTTGGATGCATCTATTAATACCATAAAATATCTAAATAGTCCACTTAGTGGGTTAATGGGTCCACATATATCACTATGAATTCGTTCTAAAAATGCAGGTGATTTAGTCCCACTTTAACTGGCGATGGTCTAATTATCAATTTTCTTTGAGAGTAAGCATCACATGATAATTCATTAGATTGAAGAATCTTCTGGTTCTTCAATGAGTGTCCATTTGAATTCTCAATAATTCTCCTCATCATGCCAAATTATACATATGTCTGGATTCATGAACTTAAGGTTTATTGTTGCATATGTTTCAATTACTTGTATATGAGTATAATACAATCATAAAGATAAATCAGGCAACTCTTTCAATATAAGTTTTTCGTTTGAGACAGTGGATATGATATATAGATATTCCACATTATTCTAAATATCAGTCTCAATACGATAACCATTGCAACGTATATCTTTAAAATGTATAAGATTTCTCTTTGATTGGCTAGAGAACAATGCATTGTCAATTGTAAATTTTATTCCTCTAGGCAAAATAATATTTGCTTTTCCAAAACCATCGATCAAGTTTGCAGAACCTGATATTATATTTACTTTTGCTTTCAGCATTGTCAATTTGGAAAAGTATTTTTTATTTGTAAGTATTGTGTGTGTAGTTGAACTGGAACTGTCTGCCAAACATAGATCTTCTTTGCTCATTTTTTAAACACTCGACATATGAAAATGATCCATGTTTCTTCATTAAAAGAAAATAATTACAATAAGAAAAATAACACTTACAATATACAAAAGTTACTAAAAAAAACATGAAGATGGATAATATTAAGTCTAGATATTCTCAAAATCAAAAGAAACATTTTATGTTCCATCAACTGCGGCAATCTTCAGTTCAAGAGATTCAAATAAGTCTGCCACGTCCAAATTTTTTCATATGGGATGAGTCACATATGTCATTATCCTGGTATGCAAATGCTTCCACATTTTTTTCTTTTTCCTTCAAGGAGGCTTGATAGAAGTCAACTAAGTGTTTTGATGTATGACAGGTACATGAAAAATGTCCAGTCATTCTACATCAGAAGCATTTATTTTCAACACTTTTTGAACTCTTATCTTGTGGAGCTTTTCCTTTGTGATTATCATTTTATGTGATTCTTTTGAAATTTGAATGATTAAAACGACCATCACAAAAATAAATAATTATTTCTTCCTCTGTCATGGTCACAACCTCGATCGTGACCATGACCTCGACCATGAATATTATTAAAATTCACAGCATTCACTTCATAAAATAGTGTCGTTCCTGTTGGTCGAGATTCAAATGATTTTTCATCAATAACTCATTATTTTGTTCGGCCATGAGAAGACAATAAATTAATTCATAATACTGTTTAAAACCTTCTCTTGATATTGCTGCTGCAGAAGCATATTCGAGACATGAAATGTAGAAAATGTCTTCTCTAACATATCAACATCAGTAATTTTCTCTCTGCATAATAACAATTTCGAACTGATTTTAAATAATGCGGAGTTGTAATTACTTACTGATTTGAAATCAAGTAGCCTCAAGTACATCAACTCATAATGAGCTTTAGGAAGAATAATTGTTTTTTTATGATCATACTTCTCTTTTAAATTTTTTCACAGAATATGGGGATCTTTTATTGTAAGATACTCCATTTTCAATCCCTCGTGGAGATTATGACGAAGGAAAATCATAGTTTTTACTTTTTCCTGACTAGATGTTATATTTTCTTTTTTAATAGTCTCTCCAAGATTCATAGCATCCAGGTAGATTTCAGCATTAAATAACCATGACAAATAATTATTGTCGTTAATATCAAGTGCGGAAAATTCTAATTTTGTGAGTTTTGTCATGACAACACTATCATAAATATTATAATTATGTTAGAAATTTAATAGATATTGAATATGCAAAATAACATTAAATTTATTAATTATAACGAAGAGGAGAAAATCGACATACTTTTAGGACCTACCTTTAGTGGGAAAAACGACAGAATCTCATATTAATAACATGTTGTGAATTTGAGGAACACAACGAAACACGAATATAGAGAAAATATAATATAATAATATATTTATATAATAATATTAAATATATAAAATATAATATAACATAAAATAATTAAAATTATAAAATTGAATAATATGAAAATTAGTGAAATTTTTAGTGGAATTCCCACCAATGTATGTGTGATTTTAATATCCACTAAATGACACTATTTATAGGCAAAGTGGCAAGTAGGATGTAAACTTACATGGACACCAAACATGAATAATTAAAACGCACATGGACAACATAAGGGTGACACATGGCTTTTGGGAGACTAAGTCGTGGACATTTATTTATTATTATAATATTCATAATAGTTAACAATTATTAAAAACGAATGCTCCATTCAATCACTTTTTTATTATTTGCCTACTCAATATTTCCAAAGATACATAATAGTCAAGTTTGATTATCGCCATCTTAAAGTTCTCTCCTTTATATTTTTCTAAGTTCACGTTACAAAAGAGAAATGATAAAACACAAAAGTTCTAACAACTTATTTTATGAAGCAAAAGTAATCACTGATAATATGTTGCTCACTTTATTTATATATATATATATAATAGGTTGGAGAATTTAAACCACACACCACTTCGTCGTTAGCACATACTTATATCAGTTGAGCTAAGTTCATTTTAACAATATAAGTTAAAATACTGATACTAAGAGAAGCTTGCTAGATAAATAAATTTATCAAAACACCAAAAAATTTTCTTAACGAAACCAGCGTCCAAAAAGTAGTTGATAGTTTGATTGGAATTACTTTTGTCGTTTTCAACATCACTTGAAGAATGTTTTTAATCATTCAAAATCAATTTTATTAATATAAAAATTGTATTCAAAAGTATAAGAAATAAATATTGAATTGATTGAATGATTCAAGGTGTTCTATTGGTAGTTAAAGTTCTCGGTAATTTGGATAAAACCAGTCAAGAACTAGTGCAGTTAGTCGACTGGTACTATAAAACCGTTCGAAATCAATTGACTTAAACTCTTGATTTTGTCTCTAATAAAAAAATAATTTACCTATTTGATATTCTTAAAAATTCATCGATAAATATTACATAAAATTTAAAATTTAGGAGTTGTATTTGACATAAAAAAAAAATTCTAATATCTAATTAGAACTTATTAGATACAAAATTTAAAGTTAATGGACTTAATAAACACTTCCGAGGACTAATTAAACACGTTTGAAGATTAGAAAAAATAAATTCAAACCTTAGAGTTCATCCAACTAAATTTATAATTTAAACTTTTAAATAAAAAATGATTCCATCAACTTATGCTTCAAAATGAGAATAAAATTTTGTTGCCGTGCATATGTTGTAAAATTAATGGTACATGTGTGAATAAAGGTGGTAGGTTAATTAAAATTTGGAGTAGGTTTTAATTATCTATTCTATTATTATTTTAAAAGTTTCACTATCTTTTAAACTTTTAATCCTTCATTTTCAAACATGAGGATGAGGATTCACATGTCCTTTCAATATAGCGTCTCTTTGAATTCACCAATAGTTACTTAATTCTTTTTAATGCATCTTTTTTAGGTTGAATTTTTTTTTCTATCGAATTGTTATTGGGAGTTTATTAGTCTTGATACCATTATAGAGAAACATGGACATCTCAAAGTCAATTGGTTGGGTGAGCAGTTGCTTATGTAATATTATGAAGTCTCCATTTTTCCAACGTGGAATCCTCAATAATAACACTAATAGACAATAAATAACACAAAAGCAAAAACTTACGAGTGTTAGTAGTATTTATAAATTTTATTTTAAAAAATCAGAAGACCAATATCAAATGGTATCTATTTAATAATCATTTTATTTTTTTAGTTTTTAAAAACTAATCCATTTTCAAGCTAGTAAGGGGATCTCGTGGACCTACAGATCATGGGCTCCAACGATCTGAGATTAATCGACTAAACTCATTAGACCGAACTAACCTAATTCGTTAACTAATGGGTCACTCCACTAAAGCCCATAGTTGAACTCCCCTCACTATAGATATATTATGTCCACTCGATATAACCATATTAGTAAGTTAACCCTTCACAGGTTGTTCGTAATAACGGCTTGGTCGAATCTCTGCTTTACCTCCGAAATTACCTCTTGTTCTTTAAGTCTCATTGATCCCCTAATGAACAATTTTTTTGTGATCCAATCAACAAAACCGAGTCCCTCTCGGGCTAGTGAGAGAGCGGGGCCCCTTGTTCAAGACTTAGAATCAGTACTTAAGGGAACAACCTCTCTACTATCCATAAAACAGCGGATAGGAGTGGATTTCATATTGCACCCTATGTCCCCAGCTATCTATCCGGTCTTACTGCAGAAATGGGAGGTTATTGAGCCGGTGCAGTTGAGCCAACCCTCACCTATGCAAATCTAAGGATAATCTCGAATAAACTGGAGTTCATAGTTAGCTCGGGATTAAGGTCAAGTTACCTAGGTCATCGTTTTGAAATAGTTAGTTTTAAACAGTAAACAACGTTATAAAGTAAGAGTGACTGATTTCGTGGTCCGATCTTGTACAAACGCTTTTGCACAAGGACATCCCCACTCTTCATGTCCCAACATGAATGAATTAGGATCATTTCGTTTGTAGCACTTTACAACTCTTTGTAACAACAATAGAGTAGGCTGCATCCAATAGTGTTACCAGAATAAGGCTCCCAAACTTATTCATATACTATAGATCATTTTGACTATTACTCGAACCTGATCCACTTTTATGTCTCCACATAAAATTCAAGTACTCATCATATAGTTAAGGGATTTTTAGGTTTATTGGATTTCTAATAAGCAAAACAACTATTCAATTACACCTTATTGAATTTTCAGAATAAATTTTATTTTTTACATATCATGAGTTTTAGGACATAAAACCCAACAAACTCCCACTTAGACTAAAACTCTAATGGTAACCAATAAACTAAGGCATCCTAAACCTGATATTTCTCCCACTTGCCCTAGATTATTAACTTGGTAATCCTAGTCTTACTAGGTGATTTTCAAACACTTTAGTTGAGAGAATCATTGTAAACATGTTGGTATACAATAGGCTTTTAATTAAAATATATGGGATTGCATCTTATTCTCAATAATGAATAGGAAGCACACTTTTCTCCCACTACATTGAGGTACTCTCAACTCTTTTAGTAAGATGCATCTGACCTGTCTTAACAACTCTGGTTAACAGCCAGATCTAGAAATCTTTAACTGTTCTATACTTTAATCTAGCCATTTAAATATATGAATATTTACAAATGACTTTTAACAATTTGATTCTTAACAGAAGTTGCTTTGAGATAGAAAAAACATAATTTTCTAAAAATGAACATTTCATTCACAATAAAATATATGCAATTTGTTCTTCACAAGATTACAAAAATAGTAAGATCAAGCAGCAACTTCTCCCACTGGTTAAGCTGAGCAAGCGGTCCCCAAGAACTAGTTTTCTTATTTACCTTTCTTTGTTCTCTTCTCGGCAAGGTAATGGGGGCAATTTTTCTTACAGTGCCCTTCTTCGTTGTAGTGGAAATACTTCCCTTTATCTGCAGCGTCTTCTTGCCTTTCTTTCCAGTAGGTTTTTTCTTCCCTTTTCTTTTGCCCTTCTTGACAGGAATACTCTTACTCTTCGAAGAGGAGGCAACATCAGGCTTGGAGGATCTTCCTCTCTTCTCAGCAGTAGTAACATTTATTTCTGATTCCAAACCCTTTGTTCTCAACATAGTCTAGTAAGTCTGTAGCTCATCAGTAGAGTAGTCAAGCTGTATTCAATTTTATTCATCAATGCATTCGTATAAAATTGCAGAAAACTCTTTATAAGAAATTCTAGAATAAAATCAACTTGACTTCTCTTATCCATGATAACATCGTTTACTTCTGCCACATTAAAGTGGACCATCATGTCTAGGACATATTCACGGACATAGGTCCTATCTTTCATGCAACTGTTGTAAACGTACTTAATGGCATCATGCCTCAGGGTGAAGGACGGTTGTCCAAACATCCCTCGCAGAGATTCCATAATCTCTTTGGCAGTACTCATATCCTCATGTTTTTTCGTCAAAACATCAGATAAGGTGGCGAGGATGTAAGCACGGGCTTTATCATTAGCCCTGACCCATCTGTCATACGCATCCCAAACAGTTCAGGTTGTATTAGAGCTAGGAATGGGAGACAATCCTCCGTTAAGACAAATCGCAAATCGTCTATCGTAAGTTTTAGCAATTTTAATAATGTATCCAAGATTATTCTTTTGCAACGATACAACAACAAGACGTTCTTGACTAAATACTATCTCTAGAATAACTCATATTTCGATAGTCATTTAGGTATCGCTTTTTGTCAGAAATTATTAACACTTAATAATTATGTAAGTGTAACCGTCCGTTTTCAGACATCAGAGGTCGACCCCAATTATGCTACCGTAGCGGAGAGTCAAGGTTGGGAATATACCTAAGAAATCTTATCCATCTCTAGAACTTGAGTTGTTCTGAATCCTATGTTACAATCCTCCATGGGGATAGTCGTCGTTAAATGACTAGCAAAGGGCCGCTTAAAGCTAACCAGCAGACGAAAGATAAGAATCTCACGGTCCAAACAAACGAAAGAGACTGCAGGATATGTTGACACATTTCCTTCACCCATTTACTATGAACTACTTCCCCTATTTACCTTGTTATTGACTCATACATCCACTTTCTGTATGGAGGCCACTCCCAAGGTGACACGAAGCGTCATATGAATCTCACGGTGTAAACTATGTACAGACATGGCAGTTGAAATCTATACTTGATTTCTGTTTGAACAACTTCCCCTTATTCACCGAAATCTAGATTTAAGCTAAAAAATATTGTCCGTATGAAGGTCACTCCCAGGGTGATACGAAGTACCACTTAAATCCAGACTGTGAACTCTTAGGGACGTGAGAGCTAAAAATAACGTATCGTATATGTTATTAATCTCCCACTAAAGTTTTCTAATAACTTTATCATATAGAAGTTATTGGACTACCACTGAAGTGTTCTATTAAAAGGGTAAATTTATATTTAGGTTTTTTTCCGGCTAATAAAAACAACCCTAAGTCTATGTAGCTTATCCAAGTATAACAGTTATAAATGGATTCAAACCTACGATGTCTAGATGATAAACCATTTTATTACCTCACATCGCTCACGTATACTCATAAAACCGGTTACCAACGCTCAATAATTCAGCCATAATCCCCAGGTAAGAGATGTTCCGTAGATCGTAAACTTAAATACCCCTAGCCTTCGACAGGATTATATACCAATTGAGTTTGTAACCCGAGTTTTACAAGTTTAACGACCTATTTTAACTATTAAAACAAGTGGTTAACCTATGTGAGCATGCAAATATTCTTTGTTATGGAGTTTAAATGTCTAACCCAATTTTATAACAACTTATAAAACTTTAGACATGCTAAACATCCACAACATACATAAAGGCATTCAATATTTAATATGACCATTATATTAAATACAAGAAAGTCTAACATGCATACTATATATTATAACAACTTATAACATACTTTCATTGCAGGTAGCATGCTTCCTACGGTGGGATTTTAAATCTACATGGCATACTATATGCACATACAAGATTTATTTAATTATAACATACATCCAATGCATAAATAATTAAACACAGACAGATATAGTTTTAGTTTTGGCAAAACAAGCAAACAAAAGTCTAATTATAACAAAACAGCTTCTGAACTGCTTCCAGACCGCTCGAACCGCTCCAAACCGAAACCAAAAAGCTTGAACCGGACTAGCAGAGTCTGAACCGGATGATGACGAGCAGAAATGCATGTCATCTTAGACCTTTTATTTAGAATTATGAGGGTTTTTAAGTACGGCGAATATATTAGGAATTCATGAGAAAATGAGTTTGTGTCATTCAGCATTAAAAATCTCGACTAACCCACTATTATGTGTTATTATGCGTTCAATTGTCTATCTTTGTAGCTAACGCAGGAAGTGGACACATATGTGGAAGTCAGGCTATCATAGAGATCGCATATGCTCGACGCATGAATATTTCGTCCATTAATCGCATACGATGATCGCATACGACAGTCGTATGGGTGTTGCGGCTGTCGGGCAAATGCGTCCATCGCATGGGAATTGCGGTCGTCAAGCAAATGCGGTCATCACATAGAAGTTACGATCATCAAATGAATGCTGTCATCGCAAGATTGCAGCTACACGATGATAACTATAATAGAGGGATGAACGTAAGGTTGGTGGAATGGAAGCATCAATGCATATCTCGGGAAAATCAAAAGATGATGTTGACATTTCACCTACCACGCTATTAGCAGCAAAGATTCAGAAAAGAACCAACGCATCGCAGATGTCAAAATCAGAGCAGGTCCATTAATGTTGTCGGCGATCAAGCTCTATAAATAGAAGTCGATGAGTAGAATTTCATTTTATCCAAGTTTCTACCTTCGGATGGATCCTTGTGATCCAGACTAACGTGTGAGAAGAAAGCTTGAGAGTTCTTCATCTTCTTCATCCATTCTGAGTGACGACCGCAGCCTTCGCCGGAGTTAGATCTTGAGAGAGTCAGCTCCACCTCCCTTCCATGGCACCACTGGCAACCTTGACACATATCCGCTGGAAGCACGACATTGCTTTCAGTTGGTCTTTTCATTTTCTCTTCTTTCCTTACATTATATTGTATTACATTTTAGTTAAGGAATTAATACATTTTGTGAGCAATGCATTTCTATATTTTCCTTCGACTCCATCTTCATCTTCATTTACTTAGCATCCTTAACTGACTCCATCTCCATCTTCATTTACTTAGCATCCTTAACTTTCATTGCATCACTTAGTGAGACTATTAAAGTATCGCATACTTAATCATGTGACATAGGAATATGAAGCATGTAGAAAACCACTGGGATGTGTGCATTGCGTGAGTGTTTTGAGAAAACCTTATTTGCTTAGTGTGAAGTTGTAACAACGCCTGTCTATAGGCGGACGCAATGCTTGTCTATGAGTTAATTCAGCAACAACCAACTGCCCGGGAGGGTAAGTGGTTGGTCGCATTAAGCAATGTAAGCCAGTATTCATTAGAGATAGGAATAATCTTACGTAAACCAGGGTTATGCTATTACCTTGTCTTATGAGCACATCAATCATCATTTAGGCATACTTGATAGAATAGTCTAAAAACCAAATCTAAGTCTCGGAAGAGTAGATTGGATCGCATAAGCAAGAATGGGGACTTAGAGATAAGCTCCGTTTGCTATTACACAACGTATGCACTCTATGGAGAGGATATCATGCGTCCAAGAAGTAGGATATGGTGGTATGCGGTCATCTTGTTTATGTGTGGGAGCACATGAGCAAGAATAGAGACTAAAGAATAAGGCCTCTCGACACTTCGCATATACATCGCATGCATCCTAGAATTAGCTCAAGTGTGTGTAGCATGAATGAATAGCTTGCATTGGCTGGGGTTGCCCTTGCGGTCATTCCTAAGGGTTGCGATGAAGACATCTTCATCATTTTATCTATTTCTCCATGAATTTACTACGCATTAACAGTTGTCGTGTCTCTACCTCTCATTCATATTCTCATCGCTTTATCTATTAGTTAGAAGTAGGAGTAGTTATTAGCTTATACCTTCCATAATTCTTTTATTCATTCGCCACAAACACATAATTGCATAATATTTAGTTATAAGTCCCTGAGTTCGACCTCGGTTCACCCGAGAAACTTGTGTGCGCATTATACTTGGCGTGAGTGCAAGAAAACTTGTGACAGGAATGCATGGTCATCACATATAAGAGTAACACATATTTTCATTCCAACGCATGACCACCAACGCATGAGAACCAATGCATACCTTAAGACATGCATCACATATTGTGTTCACCATAATTTTAGTCATCAAGTCTTTGACGTCTAATTTTACGTCACCAAGTTTTTGGTGTTGTTGTCGGGGACTTAGCAGCTAATTGTTTGTTGAGTTTTGTGTTTTTACAGGCAACCATTTTATCTTGGGAGTATTGCAGCTTGTGCGACCGAGTTGCAACCAATATTGAAGTGTAGGCGATGCGCCGAAAGCCAATATTGACCCCAAGATAGAAGGGCAATCAGTTGCATGAGCTGAAGGTAGTTCTAAGCGCATGACGGCCTCATGCGCCAAAGAATTGCCGGAAGTTCCAATGGTCAAGGCATCTTGACCTAAGCAGTTGAGAGCAATCTCCTGCATGGAAGACTCCTTATGGTGATATCACTCCAATTTCTCCAGGGAAGTCATCTACTCTATCTTTACCTTGCTTTCTTAGTTAGTTTATTTTTATTGTTATTTTGGATATGCGGTTGATTCCTTGGTTGTGGTGCATTTTCTCCTTGTAGGTGCGACAATAATTCTCCTCGGTGTACAACTACAATGGAAGAATTCCCTCCATCCTTCAACGCATGGCTTCGATCGCATGAACTCCAAAGCATGGTCGCATTCGTTATTCTACTTAAGGTTCTTCTCTTGTTATCCTTTATGCATTATCCTTTTGAAATTCTCTTTGCCTGATTGCATTCCTTTGCGATGCATCTATGATGGTATGTATAATTCACCGCATCCGCTAACTAAGCATCGCAAGGTTGTCCTCACTTTTAATAGCTTCTTCGAATTTTGAAAGTCTTAAGTTTTATTTTACGCAAACCCTTGCTTAAATATTTGTTACCGCATTCCTGTTGAGTTTGTTTTTAGCTTTGCGGTAAGAATGCTGCCAACCTCTAAGTTTGGGGGTGGCAGCGGTCCCGGAGAATTGCGATTTATTACATTGCGATTATTTACCTTAAAAAAAATTGGGAATAACAACTCCACCGTCAATGCAATGGGGAAAACCATGTTGATAAGAGTTAAGTTTTGAAAGGCATTTATCCTTAGTTGGATGTCCGCATGACACATATGGAGGCAAGCCAAAATGAAGGTAAGTCGCCAGGATCAACGCATAAGCGCAACTTCTCTGTCGGGCGCAAGTCAAATCAAGCAAGACAAGAGTTGAGTTGAATATGGAATGCAACCGAAGTTGGATGCCCGCATGACATACGTGGGGGTAAGTCAAAACGAAGAGCGTAACCAGGTTCAATGCCGCATTCGAATAAGAAATCGCAAAGCTTTGAATGTTTTGAACGAACGCATTCTCAAAAGCTAAACGCAAAGTTGCGGGGAATGAATAAAAAGTTTTTGAGAAAAGGTTTGCTGAATCTAAACTTAGAAAAGATCTTTTTGAAGAAGCAGCTGAAGTAGAGAAGAGCGTTGCAGCCATGGTTAAAGGTATGAGTAAATTATATTATGAGAGGTTGGTCATCACAAAGGAAAGCCTGACGGTGAGTTAGAATTTCTTGAGTATGACACATGCTTGAGGACAAGCATGATTCTAAGTTTCGGGGTGTGATGACGGGCAGAAATGCACGTCATCTTAGGCCTTTCATTTAGAATTATGAGGTTGTTAAGTAGAATATGCGGTGAATATGTTAGGAATTCATGAGAAAATGAGTTTGCGTCATTCAGAATTAAGAATCTCGGCTAACCACTATTATGCATTATTATGCGTTCAATTATCTATCTTTATAGCTAACGCAGGAATCGAACAAATATGCAGAAGCCAAGCTATCGCAGAGACGATCGCAAACGCTCGATGCATGAATATTGCGTCCATTAATCACATGTGACAGTCGTATGGGTGTTGCGGCTGTTGAGCGAATGCGTCCATCGAATGGGAATTGCGGTCGTCAAGCAAATGCGGTCATCGCATAGAAGTTGCGATCATCAAGCGAATGTGGCCATCGCAAGATTGCGGCTACACGATGATAACCATAATAGAGGGATGAACGCAAGGTTGGTGGAATGGAAGCATCAACGCATATCTCGGAAAAATCAAAAGATGATGTTGACATTTCACCTACCACGCCGTTAGCAGCAGAGATTCAGAAAAGGACCAACGTGCCGCAGATGTCAGAATCAGAGCATGTCCATTAATGTCGTTGGCGATCAAGCTCTATAAATAGAAGCCGATGAGCAGAATTTCATTTTATCCAAGTTTCTACCTTCGCGTGGATCCTTGTGATCCAGACTAATGCATGAGAAGAAAGCTTGAGAGTTCTTCATCTTCTTCATTCATTCTGAGTGACGACCGAAGCCGGAGTTAGATCTTGAGAGAGTCAGCTCCACCACCCTTCCATGGCACCACCGGCAGCCTTGACACACATCCACTGGAAGCAAGACATTGCTTCCAGCTGTTCCTTTCATTTTCTCTTCTTTCCTTACATTGTATTGTATTACATTTTAGTTAAGGAATTAATACATTTTGTGAGAAATGCATTTCTATATTTTCCTTCGACTCCATCTCCATCTTCATTTACTTAGAATCATTAACTATCATTGCATCACTTAGTGAGACTATTAGAGTATCGCATACTTAATCATGCAACATAGGAATATGAAGCATGTAGCAAACTACCGGGATGTGTGCATTGCGTGAGTGTTGTGAGAAAACCTTATTTGCTTAGTGTGAAGCTGTAGCAATGTTTGTCTATAGTCGGACGCAATGCTCGTCTATGAGTAAAGTCAGCAACAACCAGCTGTCCGGGAGGGTAAGTGGTTGGTCGCATTAAGCAATGTAAGCCAGTATTCACTATAGATAGGAATAATCTTACGTCAACCAGGTTTATGCGATTACCTTGTCTTATAAGCACATCATTCATCATTTAGGCATACTTGAGAAAATAGTCTAAAAACCAAATCCATGTCTCGGGAGAGCGGATTGGATTGTATAAGCAAGAATGGGGACTTAGAGATAAGCTCCATTTACTATTACACAACGTATGCACCCTATGGAGAGGATATTGCATGCGTTCAAGAAGTAGGATATGGTGGTGCGGTCATCTTGTTTATGTTTGGGAGCACATGAGCAAGAATAGAGACTTAAGAATAAGGCCTCTCGACACTTCGCATATACATCGCATGTGTCCTAGAATTAGGCTCAAATGTGTGTAGCATGAATGCATAGCTTGCGTTGGTTGGGGTTGCCCTTGCGGTCAATCCTAAGGGTTGCGATGAAGACATCTTCACCATTTTATATATTTCTCCATGCATTTACTACGCGTCAACAGTTGTCATGTCTCAACCTCTCATTCATATTCTCATCGCTTTGTCTGTTAGTTAAGAGTAGGAGTAGTTATTAGCTTATATCCTCCATCAATTTTTTATTCATCAGCGGCAAACACATCACTGCATACTTGGTTCACCCGAGAAATTTGTGTTCGCATTATACTTGCCGTGAGCACAAGAAAATTTGTGAAAGGAACGAATTTTCATCGCATATAAGAGTAACACATATTTTCATTCCAATGCATGATCACCGACGCATGCGAACCAACGCATACTTTAAGACATGCATCGCATATTGCGTTCACCATAATTTTAGTCATCAACTCTTTGACGGCTAATTTTACGTCACCATCGGACCAGCCAAAAATTATTTGAGGCTGAATCGGACCAGACCTCAAGAGACTCGGTCGAACTGGCTAATCTCGCTCCATGCTCATTATCTCGCTAAGGTTCATCGTTTAGCATTGACGACCATCGTCATGCGTTTGCCTGATCGTTTAGTGGTTGCTTGATCGTGTAGCAGGTAACGTATAGCACCTGACCAAGCTACACGATCGTGTAGTGCCTTCTATCTATCACATAATGTCATCGTCTAGTGTTGGACAATGCTACACGCGCTTAGTGTCTCACACTATCATGCAACTCCATCGTCTAATGCTAGACCTTGATCGTTTAGCACACGCACAGAGGTAAGCGATCATGTAGTGCTATCGTATAGCACCTCGACGCATCATTCAGCTATTGCACATACGTAAACGATCGTGCAGTGCTATCACATAACTCTTCAACACATCGTTTAGCTCCACGCGAAGCTACATGATCGTGTAGTGTCATCGTATAGCAATACAATGCATAATTTAGCTCCCGCTGCTACACGATCGTCTCGTACACAACACTTCAACGCTCAATGCCTGAAGCTACACATCGTCTAGCTTTTCTTTACATCGTCTAATGCATAAAGCTAAACAATTGTCTAGCATTCAACCTCAACGCCGATATGAATAGAGGCTGATAAACTAGAATTTTCAACTTAGCCTCTTCGCTTGTTTCTTCGATTACTGCCTTAATTTCAACCCTAATGACTCCAAATAAATTATAGACTCTTGGGAATACATATAAGCTCATCAATCAAGAGCCAATTACAAATTCATTTGAGAAATTAAAGAAAAATTAAAAGCCAAAACTGAGAAAACCATATCAGTACAACAGTTTCATATAACTCATATAAAACACCCACCACACCAAAATTAAACCGAATTGAATGTTGATATGATTCTCTCATACAAGTTGATGGAACATATCAGAACGCAGCGGAAGTGACGAGGATCGATAAGCACTCTAATTCATTAATTTTACAAAAATGAAAGTATGCCTTAGCAGAAAATAATGGGTTTTAAGTCATACCTTTGAAGAACTCTTGAAATCTCGATTTCCAGATGCAAAAACTCTCCAAATCTTTGTGTAGACCACCACAAGATCTTTCCCACTATCCTCTTGGTGCTCTAGATTCAGTTGCGGGACTCAAAATAAGCTGGAATCAAGGAAACTTAGATAATACTCACGGTAGCAACCCAACGAAGAACTCCTTCTTCAACCGAATTTTTCATAAAAATTCTTATGATTGCATTGCCTCAAATTCACTAAAATCTCTTCAATATATTGCAGAACATTAGGCAATGAGAATGGTTGCATGAGATGCAGCTCATGCTTGGAGTAATTGAAGCTCAAGATGGTGGGTTCAGTGTGAGGTACTTGAAGATGAAGATGGAAAAACTCAATTTTCCATTTGTGTATTTTTTTTCTTTTTCCAACTTTTCAAAAAATAAATTTGATTTAAAAATCACATTTGATTTAAAAATCAAAATTTATTAATTTTACAAATTAATTCCATAAATTAATTTTCAAATAAAATTAATAAATAATTATTTAAACAATTTAAATAATTCTAATTAATTTAATATCCAATATTAAATTAATTTTACACAAATTCATCTTCATATATTTAAATCATATATAAATTCTCCAATTCTGTTTGATTCTAATTTGAACGTTTCAAATTAACTTATCACGCTATTCTAGAACTAATTCATTTCCAAGCTAGTAGGGGGACCTCGTAGACTTACAGATCATGGGTTTCAACGATCCGAGATTAATCAGCTAAACTTATTAGACCGAACTAACCCCCATTCGTTAACTAATGGGTCACTCCACTAAAGCCCATAGTTGAACTCCCCTCACTGTAGATATATTATGTCCACTCTATATAACCATGATTCGTAAGATAACCCTTCATAGGTTGTTCGTAATAACGGTTGGGTCGAATCTCTGTTTTACCCCCGAAATTACCTCTTGTTCCTTAAGTCCCATTGATCCTTTAATGAACAATTGTTTTGTGATCCAATCAACAAAACTGAGTCCCTCTTGAGCCAGTGAGAGGGTCGGGCCTCTTATTCAAGACCCAGAATTAGCACTTAAGGGAACAACCTCTCTACTATCCCTAAAACAGCGGATAAGAGTGAATTCCATCTTGCACCCTATGTCCCTAGCTAATTATCCGGTCTTACCCCTGAAATTGGAGGTTATTGAGCCGGCATTGTTGAGCCAACCTTCACCTATGCAAATCTAAGGATAATCTCAAATAAACAGGAGTTCATAGTTAGCTCAGGATTAAAGTCAAGTTATCTAGGTCATCGTTTTGAAATTGTCAGTCTTAAACAGTAAACAATGTTATAAAGTAAGAGTGACTGATTTTGTGGTCCGAACTTGTACAAACCCTTTTGCACAAAGACACTCCCACTCCTCATGTCCCAACATGAACTAATTAGGATCACTTCGTTTGTAGCACTTTACAACTCTTTGTAACAATTGTAGAGCAGACCACATCCAATAGTGTTACCAAAATAAGGTACCCAACCTTATTCATATACTATAGATCATTTTGACTATTTACTCGATGATCCACTTTTATGTCTCCACATAAAGGTCAAGTACTCATCCAATAGTCAAGGGACTTTTAGGTCTATTGGATTTCTAATATGCAAAACATCTATTCAATAATAACTTATTGAATTTTCATATTAAGTTTTATTGTTTACAAACCACGAGTTTTAGGACATAAAACCGAACAATTTTGAGTCCTACAACTCAATCTAAAGCTCCAAGAGAATAGTAGAGAAGATCTTGAGGTGGTTCACAACAAGATTTGGAGAAGATTTGCAACTGAGAATCGTGATTTAAAAGGTTGTACAAAAATATTACTTGAAACCCTCTTATTATTGTATGAGCATGCTTTAGTTACAACCAAAAGTAATGAATTAGAATGTTTATTGATCATTGTTTCTTCCATTGCATGCTGATATACTCCTACAGACATGAGATCTTATGTTTCTATTTTGCATATCTGATATGATGGCTATGATAATATGATTATGATTTATGGAACGAGACCTTTTGGTTGTCTGATTAATGCATGCTAGATTAGATGGTCACTATTTTCTTTCCTATCAGGATGTGTACATCTTACGCTTGTAAACCTTCGAGTTCACTACTTATGACTGATTCAGTGTCCCTTTGGAATCACCACCTATGTCATGATTTGTGTTCCTTTGAGATCACCAAGACTACTATAATTTGTGTTCCTTTGGAATCAGCACTTTCAAGTTCATTACATGTGCCTATGTTTATGTCTATCCTTATGTTTATACCTATGTTATGTACACTCGTGCCCGGATAGGAAGACTAACAAGTTCACCTAGTGGACCCATTAATGGGTCGCTTACTAGGTATTATATACTCAACCTTTCCTCTGCTATGTTTTTCAGTTAAAGGCAAGGACAAACTAGAGAATTATAAGAAGAATCTATAACCGTGCCATTGGGACCAGACAAAAGCTTCCGTACATGGTTTCATGTTTTCATGTTTATAAGGAGTCTTAGTATTTGAAATTCTATAACTTTTTATGTTAAAATTTTAAATTCATAAATGTTTTCTAGTTCTATCTTGTCTTTAGGGGACCCCGAACAAATATCTTAAGTTGTTTTAGTAAAATTTTATTAATTTTCTTTGTCATTTTATTTTATTTAGTGAAGAGTTAAAATTTTTATTTGAGGTCTATGCATGCATGTAGTAACGTCTTGTTAGTAAATGATAGAAAAGTCAAGTCCTTAAACTATAAATGTTAGAGAAAAAAGTGATGCATTTTTCACCCAATTTGAATGGGCACTTTTTCCTCATACTTGGTTTCTATAATCAAATAATAACTTCTCATCTTTATCTCTCCATTTAAATTTCAATCTATTGTAAATCTTTAAATTTTTCATAATCTTTTTACTTTTTTGTTAACTTATTAGATTATTGTTAACGTATTTAATTCCAATTGAATGATTCGTCCTAATTCTTTGATTTTCTTTTTATCAATTTTAGTATTTATCATATCATTATAGTTATATTTATATCAGTTTTCAACCATTAACAAAAATATAGTTGTGTAATAATAAAAATGAAGTTATGAGATTTAACTAATCTATATTTACACATACAGTATCATTGTAATGTAAACATATGAGCTTTTAACCATAATTTTTTTTCGTGATTTGTTATTATAACATAATTTTGTATCTTCTTGATTTTTCTATATGAATTTCTATCCAAATCTATCTTTTGTTATCATATTTGATTTATCTTTTTTTTTCAATTTATTTATTCATTTTCTTATTAAATTTGATTTTATCTTATTCTTTGTTGGTACATGTTGTTATCAAATTTAGTTTTTTAACCCATTTTTTTTTCCAAACTGATTTAGTTTTATCTATTTTTTTTAATTTTTTTATACACTTAGAGATTTGTATTATTATCACAGTTTATCTATTTTTATATTTCATGTTTTTTTTATTTATATTACTATTATTTATATATTATATATTTTTAAAATGTAATATAATGATATAATAATATATCATTGATTTATAAACTGCAATATTTGGAGATCTTGTGAATTTAAATAAATTATATCAAATTATTGGATTATGTTTCCTTTTAATTTGGTATTTTAATGTCAAAACTAATATAATTAAGAAGATAATCAATTTAATTTTTTTTGACACGAGATTTGAAAATCTTGCATTAAAGTGAGAAAGATTTGAAATTTGTAAATTTTAAATTTAGGAGGGAAAAGTATAAGAATCAACATTAATTATATATCTATCTATTTCTATATATATATATATATATATATATTGTTTAGAGTTCATTTGTTGTTCTACTATTATCGCAGCCGCATACCATACCAACAGCAAGTTAAGATGTGTTTTCTTTTTTCTTTTTGCTCACTTTTTCGTTCGTCGATGAGTCTTTAATCAGCAACCATAAAACTTCCATCTATAATTTTCTATCATTCAATCATTTATTCTTTTCTGTAATAGTATGTATTGTGGTTGCCCGACAAAAAGTAAAATTGAAGGAAGAGATGGTTGTGTGAAGAAGATTTTCAAATCTCTAATTTCTTTTTGGGTGGAAAACTGAAGGAAGAGAAGAAGATTTTTAAATCCCCAGTTTCTTTTTGTTTTTGATTCGAGTTGTTGGCGATTTTGATTTTAATTATTTTTTATTTTCTATGAATGCCTAGAGCAGTGTAGTAATGGTATCATATAGGTGTTGATTAGACGTTTGGCAGGTTGCATTGATTAATGTGGTAATTGTTTGATTATAGTGCCTTTGAAGTTTCTTACAAGTTTTTGCAACTTTCCAACTTCAACTTATGAACGTTAGATATTTATTTGTAAGTGAGGGAAATTTTGACAATTTTTCATTATTGTTTTAATTATTTAATTTGATTTCTTTATTTTTACAATCTTGAAAATTTTTGCTATTTTTCTAAATGAAACCTCTAAAATTTCTATTTATCTAGTCAACCCTTTGAAATACGAATAGAATGACTACTAAAATCGTAGTAATACAAATATTGGTGAGAACGATGAAAAAATTTGTAGGAATGACCCATTTGACTATGTCAAAATGGAATATGATCTACTTTTTTAAAATTTAAACTTACATCATCATGTAGTGCAATTATAGAATTGCTTTGTAGTATAAGTATGTTGATATGTCTGACTCTTACTCTCGTTACTCGCTCTCTTTACTCATTGATTTTTTTGTACTTCTCTTTAAATGTATTGAGTAGCGAGTAACGAGAATTATATTAGCTAATAAAAAAAAGGAGGAAAAGAAAATTAAGAAAAACGAGCAAGTAATGAGTAACAAGAATTAAGGGTGAGAGTTGAATATTAACATGGGTGCGCAATGTAGTTGATTATGTAACTTCACTTTTGTGAAGAGACAAGCAAAAGGTTATAAAACTTATATATTTTTAGAAAGCGAGTCATATTTCACTTAGGTCGTGTGAAAAAGGAGATATGTACAAAGACACCCATTCTGTTTCGAACCAAGATTAAAATATGAATGTCGTTATAGATATCGAGATTTTCATTTTACAAATTTATTGATGAATATATAATTAAGATATCTATATCAACAAGTATTTCTACGAGTCAAAAGCTTTATAAAAATTATTAGATTAATAATTTCTCTCAAGCTTTGTTATAAATATTATATGAATATTTCTATTCGTATTGGATTTAATAGATAATATTGTTTTATATATATTTTATAAGAATCTACAAAAGACATGAAAGTCTTGACCTTCTACACACCCAATAGTACCATGGTTTGGTCTCATTTGTTAAGGAGGTAGTATTTTTTGTGATGATACACACCCATATACGAACTATAAACGGTACAAGATTACACTATAAGTTGTTAACGATTACACTAAGGCCATGTTTACGCCATTGGTAAGCTAATCCATCAATGGTAATGTAAAAAGTGAACCCCAATTGATTACTTTTGTTGTTACTTACTTACTTTCCGTAATTCTAATGAAATGTGGGGCTTTCCTTTAAATTTGTAATCAAATCATGTAATCTAATTGAGAAATGAAGGGTGTTCAATCTAATTGTTGTTGAAAACTACGTGAGCCCCACTACTTTTACCGTTACCATTACAGATTTTTTTACTGTAACAATATAAAAATTATGAATTTATCACATTTATTGTTATCTTTACCATTACCGTTACTGTTATTATTACCATTGCCGTTAGAATCAAGCAATAACGGTAATGGTAACGATAACAATAAAATATAATAAATTTATAATTTTAGATAAATGCAATCATAAGCAATCCAATTACATTTATCATTGAAGCTTATTACGATTTACCCATCAATGAAATTTCATTACATAACCTATAATATATTAATTACAATACTTTATTGCACAAAATCCAACAAAAAAAAAATACTCGCTGTGATAGAAAGTATAGAGAACCAACAATATTTCATAGGATGGAGACGTATCGAAGTGATGTGAAATCGCAGGATGGTCCTGTGTACGGAGAAAAAATGGCAAAATGGCTTCACTATAGCTTTCACAGACAAGGGTAGTAACGTTCCACCGGAGTCGATCACATTAAGATGTTTTAAGTTTTGGCTATGAAACCATGATAATTTCATAGGAAAATTTCTTCTGTCCTTATTAAATAACCATTATTCATATATAGAAACATGTCATGGTAGTATACTTTTATTTCGACGGCCCACATAATAAAAGTTTCGTTATATTCTTAGTTTCAATGCTCAAATTAAGTGTCTTCCATTTTTCTTTTATCTAACTTATCTAACACAACTTTTCAGATCCAACTTCCGTTTTAAACTCGTCAACTATAATTTTTCATTTTGTCTTCACGAAAATTTTCTAATTGAGGGTTTCAATTCCATAGAACATTTGTTTTCTTTCTTCTTCGAGCCTCTTTGAATGATATGTTTTTTTTTTTTTTTTTAATTGTGTTGTATTGTCTTCTAGAGTGTTCGTGGATTGGGTTGGGTTAGGTTGAGAACTTTTTGGATCTAACCCAATTATTCGAATTGTTAATTTCTTCAACCCAAATAACCTTCTTAAAAGATGAACCCAACCCAACCCAACCATGAAACATTTAGGTTGGATTGGTTTGGGTTGATCAAATTATTTTTGTTCTAAAAGAAAGTAAGTTGTTAATATGTAAAAATTTGATTTAATTATTTTCATATATTTAATTAAGATTAACAATTCAATTTCAATTTATATAATGAATATTTTCTTTCCAAACGCTAAAAAACTGTTTTTAGGAGTTGTTGGAGAATAAATTATCCAAGAAAATGACAAAACTTAAATAAATATATGTATATATGATTGTATCATAAGTAAAAAATATACATTGTAAAATTAATAATAAGTTCGAGTTGGTTCGGATCATTTTAGGTGAACCCATGAACCAACCCAACCCACAAAAATTTCATTTATTTGAATCAAACTCAACCCAAATGAGTTGATAACCCAACCCAAACTGCATGAATTGGAATGGGTTAATCGATTTTTGCGGATCATCGGGTTTTTTGAACACCCCTATTATCTTCATTCTTGTGGGGTATCGTTCTCTCGAACTATTTGGCAAGTTCTAATTAAGATTTTTGATTAATTAGTTATTCTTCTAATAGAAAAAAAATTACTAGTTGAGAGTGAGTGGTTGTTTTTAACACTTCTTTTTGGAGGATGGATTACAGAAAATCTTTGTCGGGCAACCCTAAACTAATGTTTCATAAAGGTTGACTTTGTTCGAAGCTTATGAGAAAGCTTGGTTGAGCTTGTCCAGCCTAGATTCTTTTGTAACCGTTGATTTTGGTCAACCCTTATTGGAAATCAGATAGTTTCTTGAAAGGGTTGACTTCCGTCATCCCTTACTAGAAATGTGAAGGTTTCTCGGAAGCGTTGACTTTGGTCCATCCTTATTGGAATTCTTCATGACTTGTGCAGCAAAGATTCCTCAAAAGCGTTGACCAAAGTCAACCTTTATTGGAAACTTTTTTGAAAATTTGTATTGAATAATACAAAAGGGAAAAAAAATGTGATTATATATACCACATTTTTAATATTTGCTATTATAGCAAACATTGACCGGTCAACCTTTCGTTTTTTTCAAAATTCCAAATTTACCCTCTCTTTCCCTTTCTTTTCTTTTCAACCGTTCGTCACCTGCCGTACTTTCCTTTTCTTTCACGTTCGTCACGGTGAAATATCCATGAAATCTCATTCATGAAGCTCCATGAAACTTCGATCAATTCCAATTCGTGAAGCTCCGTGATACTTCGATCAATTCCGATTCGTGAGTTCGTTTTTCTTTTTACGATTTTATCTTTGATTGGGAGTTTTTTTTTTCTTTTAGCATTGGTTCTTGTTTTTTCGATTCTATTTTTCAATTTTTCCTAAATAGTTTCTGGTCATTTAGTCTTTTCTTTCTCCTTTTCTCAAGAACCTAATGATTTCTTCAGCTCACTATGAACATAATGGATTGTGAGCAGAGTTTGTGTGCTTTCATGAAATTTTTCTTTGTTCATTGCGTTGATATTTTGAGTTTTGATTGATTAATTAAATTAGGGCTTGCATTCTTCACTGTTTCATTTGATACTGTATATTCTTTCTATAAACATATCAGTGTATTTTGATGTTTGATATTTTTAGGTTTGACATTACAGCTACATTGGCTTTGTGTTTGTCATTGATAATGTCTATCAGTGGATTGGAAGATATCAGTGACTATCATTGATAATGTCTATCACTGATAGAATGTGTGATTGCTATCATTTTTTATTTATTCATTAATTTTATTGATATCCATTGAAAAACATGCCTAGTTTTAGATTGGTATCAATGATATTGATAGATTTATATTTGCTTTTGAGCTATTAGAACCTATTGATATTGTTATTCAATAGTTTTTGTTTTACTTTTGCAGGAATTTTAAAACATGGTTATTCCAATAGTTGTTTTTCATAGTGGAATATGGAATGAAAAACACTGTTATGTGAATTATAAATCTACTGGAGTTTTAGTAGATGATAGAATGGTTTTTGAAGATTTTATGGGTTTAATAGTTAAGGAGATTTGTTTGGATGTATCTAATTCTTTTATAGAACTTTCAGTTTTATTAGATTTTGTTATGAATGAGGTTCAAAATATAATTCAAGATAAGGATATAGCTTGGTTTTTACCTTTAGTTAAGGAATACAATACACGACATCCTTTGGTTGCTCATGCCAGTAGTTCTTGTTTGGAAATGTCTTCTAATATTGTTTCTAGTGGAGTTAAGAATTATTTGTCTACTGTTCCTTCTTCTAAACCTATGATTGATGATAGTGATTTCCAAGTGATTATAGATATACATATTGCTCGTGATTTGAAAGAAAAAGATATGTTTGCTAGTAAAGAGATTTTATCAAATTGTTTTTACTTGATAACAATTAAGAAGAATTTTGAATTTAAGATGACAACGTCAAATTCAAGGGCAATTGTGTTTCGATGTGTTCAAGATGGTTGTTAGTGGTATGTGAGGGCATCCCGTTACAAGCGGAGTGTTTTGTGGATGCTTAGGAAGTTTATTGATATTCATGATTGTTCTATAAAAAGTATTCAAACTTGTCATAGGCAAGCTTCTTCGTCCTTAATAGCTGAATGTTTGAGAAATGATTTTAGATTTAGTTCTTCTCATACCTCAACTCCTAGTGATATTGTGAATAAAGTCCGTAAGAAATTTGGAGTAATTATTAGCTATTATAAAGCATGGAGGGCAAAAGAGCAAATAATGAAGTCTTTGAAAGGCGATGCACGTGAATCATATGCTTTGATTCCAAAGTTTTTGATGAAGTTAGAAGAAAAGAATTCAGGTTTCTTGTTTCCGACTTATGATCTATCAATGATAGCTTTTATCACTGATTGGAGTCTATCACTGATATCTTCCATCACTGATAACATGAAAATAATGGAAGCTATTGATGATGGACTGCAACCAGTGATAGAAGCTATTGGTGGTAGGCATCAATCAATTATATACCTTTTGTAATCTGGCTTAATTGTTTATTTTCTTCTTTTAGGCACATTTACTGCCTATAAAGCTGACATAAATGGGCATTTTAAGTATTGTTATATGGCTATTGGAGCATTAATTGATGGTTGGAAGCATTGTAGGCCTAATATATCGGTTGATGGGACGTTCTTGAAATGTAAATATGTCGGGACTCTTTTGACGGCTTCAACAATTGACGGTAACAATCAGATTTTTCCTCTTCCTTTTAGTATTGTTGACTCTAAAAATGATGCATCCTAGAGATGGTTTTTTGAGAATTTAAAGAAAAGTTTTGGTGAACAAGAAGGATTAGTCATTATTTCTTATAGGCATTTTAGCATTCCGAAAGGTGTTATGAATGTTTTTTTCAAATGTTGAGTATTGTGTTTGTCTACGACACCTTTTGCAAAATATGAAGTTGATTTATAAGGATTCTTTAATTGATGACATATATTATAGTTGTGCAAAAGCTTATACAATTGATAAGTTCGAGTTTATATGAAATGGATGGAATCAATATATCCGACAATTCGAGAATATCTCAGTAAAGTTGGTTTTGAGAAGTGGGCACGTGCACATTCTAGGAGAAGAAGGTATAATATGATGATTAATATTTCAAAGTGCTTGAATAATATTTTGAAAGAGCCTAGGGAGTTCCCTGTTGCATCATTACTTGATTATATTAGAGAAATACTTCAAAATTAGTTTTATGAAAAAGGTCAATCAGCATTATCCAAGAAGACTGTTTTGACTAGTGGGGCAGAGTCTGAGTTGCAAGAGCAACACAATAAGTCAAGAAGCTTCAAGGTACAAATACCTTAACTATTAGAAAATATCATTAATAACATGTTATCAGTGTTAGAAGCTATCACTGATAGTTTTTATTTTCACTAATATTTTTTGTTTTCACTGATAGCTTGAAAATATTTAATCAGGTAGGGATAGTATCACTTACAATTTCGTTTATATTTTAGTTTTCATTGACATTCCATTAGTTCACCTAGTTTATTTCATTTCGTTGACTGTTTTATTTTTCAGGTTGATCCTATTAACAATGAAGGATATAAAGTAGTTGATGGAGACAATCACTTTTTGGTAAATTTGGCCTATAAATCATGCAATTGTCGTGTTTGTGATCTGGTGGAGATTCCATGTGCTCATGCTTATGCTGTTATTCGTGGGCTAAATTTAGATATATATATTTTTGTGTCAGACTACTATTTTTGCAGTACATTGTTATCTACCTATAAAGGATCAGTTTATCCTATTGGAAATCATTCTGATTGGAGATCTGTCACTGTTGGTGTGAATGTATTACCTCCAATAATTAAATGTCCGACTGGACGACCACGTAAACAAAGAATATTATCAATTGATGAAAAGAAAAGGAGCTCGAAGTGCAGTCGATGTCATCGTTGTGGCCATAATTGTTGGACATGCAAATTTTCACCAGTTGTTTAATGAAGAAGCTTGATTTGTAATTGATGTTTGTAATGAAGAAGCTTGTTTTGTAATTGATGTTTGTCCTCAATTTATCAATGATAGTGAGATAGCCGATGTTTTTCACCAATTTGTCAATTAGATTGTAGTTATTGCTTGTTATCATCAATTTAACCATTAGATAGTGATACAATTTGTTATTGATGTTTGTCATAAATATATTAGAGACCTTGTTACTAATGTTTTGTTAGTGGAACAGACTTTGTTGTTGATATATCTATTCTTTAGTCAATATGATGCTTCACAATATGATGTTTTTATTTATGAAGCTTTCGTTTTCCTTTAGCAACAACAATTGAAAGAAATGATATCAAGCTATCTGTAATAGCTTCTGTCAGCAATTAATACAATGAAGTGATAGATTCTATCACTGACAGTAGATAAGCATTTTTGTAGAAGTTCCATCAATGATAGATTCTATCACTGATAGAATCGCCAACCAAATGCTACACGATCGTATAGCATTACTGATACCATACTATCAGTGATAGAAGCTGTGCAGCTTGTGTGTAGAGGATTTTGTAAGGAGGATATCGCCCTCGGGGGAAATCTCGCTAGGATCTGAGGTGAGTATCGCTAAGAATTTAACAGGAAAAGCTTGGTATCGCTTTAGAGGGTATCGCTGGTGTCACTCTAGAGGGTATCACTGATGTGCTTCGTATCGCTCTAGCGGGTATCGCTGGTGTCGCTCTAGAGGATGTCACCAGTGTCACGTGAATCATATGCTTTGATTCCAAAGTTTTTGATGAAGTTAAAAGAAAAGAATCCAGGTTTCTTGTTTCCGACTTATTATATGATCTATCAATGATAGCTTCTATCACTGATTGGAGTCTATTACTGATATCCTCCATCACTGATAACATGAAAATAATGGAACTAATATCTTCCATCGTTGGTGTCGCTCTATAGGGTATCGCTGGTGTCGCTCTAGAGGATCTCGCTAGTAACAAAATACTATACGAAGTTACAATTATATCAATCACATTTATGAATCAGTGTCGCTCTAGAGGAGTAACTATTAGCTATTATAAAGCATGGAGGGCAAAAGAGCAAATAATGAAGTCTTTGAAAGGCGATGCACGTGGATCATATCCATTGATTCCAAAGTTTTTTATGAAGTTAGAAGAACAGAATCCAGGTTTCTTGTTTCTGACTTATTATATGATCCATCAATGATAGCTTCTATCACTGATTGGAGTCTATCACTGATAACATGAAAATAATAGAACTAATATCTTCCATCGCTGGTGTCGCTCTAGAAGGTATCACTGGTGTCGCTCTAGAGGATCTCGCTAGTGTCGCTCTAAAGGATCTCGCTAGTAACAAAATATTATATGAAGTTGCAACTATATCAATCACATTTACGAATCAGTCACATTTATACTATACGATCTCCCTCTTTTCCCTCCAATCAAACAACCTGTAAAATAAATTGAAAGTTGTAACTATATCAATCACATTTATGAAGGATTCATATTGATTCAATATAACTATCATTGATCTTGTAAAATAACAATGTAATTTCCAAAATCATAACAATCACTGTATATTGTCAAAATAATTTCAAACTATTGTCAAACAGAAGTCTATTGTCAATAAACAAGTCTATCTATTGTCAATCAAAGTTGTGATATTTTGAGATCAAAGCTTGGAGCATCGTCATTCCACCTTGGAGACCGCCTTGTAGCTTTGCTTGGAGACACCTTGGTAGACATATTTGGAGAGATCTTCTTTTTGTCTTTCTTTTGTTTCTTTCCGTTCTCCAAAATTTTCTTGGTTGGTTTTGCTTGTCTTTTTGGTCTCTTGTTGTCCTCTATATTTTCAATGACAACCTTTGGTCGATACTTTTTTTACTCTTTTTAAGAGTCTTTTTCAATCACCTAAAATCATAGAATCAAATATAACATGACATCAATGTGCTATCAGTATCAGTCAAGTAAATAAAGCTTCATATTATTTATACTATCACTAATAACAAACTATCAATGATAGCGTGTTATCACTGATAGTTGGTTATCAACAAACTGATTTAAGCTATCAGTGATAGCATGCTAATGTTATAATTAAGATCATCAATTAATCAATACTTACATTCTTTTTCGTCATATCTTCTTTATCTTTTTCTTCTTGATCTTCCTCTTCATCTTTAGGATCATCATACAATTGTTCTTGCTGGTCATTCTCTTGATCATCTTGAGCCTCCTTGTCCTTAGCAGTGTCAACTTCAGCCTGCATGCATATATCATTTTTGTTATTGTACTTTTTTACAGAAAAAGAAAATCACAAGTTTTATCTCTAGAACTTCCAAACTTGCATCTAAAAGTTCCAAACTAGATGATGACGCTTTGTTCTTCTCAAGAGGTTCTTGAGATTGCTTTTCACCACCTTCATCTTTTTGTGGAAGTTTATCACTGATGCTTCTTTTATTGGCCCAATATATCAAGAATCTCCTTGTGCTTTTCATTGATGTCCTTCTTAATATCTTCTTATCCTCTTTTTAATTCTTCAATTTCCTCTTGTAATGATGTAATTCTTCTCCCAATTGACATTTGTTTTCTTTCTTTTTCTTTTTCAATATCTATCTCCCTATTTCTACCTCCGCAAAATAGGCGTAATAGTAGGATTGCAATTCTTGTTCAGTTGGAACAAATGAAGCAACAGTAAACTGAAAGTTTAATAAAGATGTTAGTAATACAGCTAATTTATAGAAACAATCACTGATTTCAAGCTATCACTGATTGCTTCTATCTACAATAACATGTTATTAATGATAGAAGATATCACAATAGTTCCAAATGTCTGATAGAAGCTATCACTGATAGTGGTATCTTCTATGCCATAAAAGCTGAAACATTAATTATAGTTTCTATCATTTAATAGCATGCTAATAATATATATAAATAAAGGAAATAACAGTGATAAAAGACTTACACTAGTAGCTTTGAAAATATTGTTGTTGATGTGTTGCCAATCATTAGGTTCTTGAGATTCCCATTGAGTAAGTCTAGGTCCATCGCTTTTTATTCTTTGTGCAAATCCAATAGTGAGGTTGGATAATCTTGGTATAATTTCAAAATCCCAATATACCAAAGTTAGTGGAAATCCTTGGAGGAAAATGGAAGATGCCTTATTGATGATAGCCTTCTGAAAAAACTCTATAGTTAGTTCAAAGGAAACCCTGCCACATTGATAAAATCTAAACCTTTCTTCGTCATCCAACATTTTTAGATGCTTCCAACTTACTTTGTTATGTCCTTGTGTAGGAATTAGGAAGCTTTCTAGAAAATACAAGTGTGCAAGTTTGATCTTTATATCAATGGGTATGTTGGCATCAGAACCTAACAAATTAAAAGTAGGTTGGAGCTCTCTTTTTATAATTTTTTTATTTGTCTTGAAAAAGAAGTTTCTAATTGTGTTGTCCATTGATTCCTATTCACTATAGATATTATCTATAGGGTAATCATCACAATTTAAACTTGTTACTAACAAAAATCCTTGAGACCAAATTCTGAAATATGTCCTTCTAAATTAAAGGCCAATATATTTTGCTTGGTAGTTGTGCATTGCCTTCTAATAAGGTGTGATATGACTTGGTTGGGCATCCTTTTCATTTTCATATCTAAGAAGTGCCCAAAAGGACCTTCTCTAAATAGTTGGAGTGATGGCTCATCTAATTTTTCTATGTTAAACAGGACATCTAAATTTATGAAGGAGCTGACTTTTAATGGATTTGTCCATTCACTTTCTGGAACAATTAATACATTTTCCTGTATATATAACAATAACATAAATGTAAGAAAAAAGCAACCACAAATCTATATAATTTTATAAAATATCATTAGATTGTGACTTTGATCTTCTTGTGTTTTTTTCCCAGATGTTGATCCTTTCAATATTTTTCTATTTTCTTTCTCCATTTATCCTAAAAACAAATAAGTGGAACCATTACATTCATATCATTGATAGCAATAATAGTGATAGATATTTTTCCTATGAATAAACAATCATCAAATCATAGTACAAGGAACTAAATTAGCATCAATGATAGCATCCATCAGTGATAGTTTGTTGATAGACAAATCCATCAACAAACTATCAATGAACTGTCAACATATTCCCTAAAGCATCAGTGATAACTTCTATCCTAAAAACAAACATGTGGAACCAATACATTCATATCATTGATAGCAATAATAGTGATAGATACTTTTCCTATGAATAAACAATCATCAAATCACAGTACAGGGAACTAAATTAGCATCATTGATAGCATCCATCAGTGATAGTTTGTTGATAAACAAATCCATCAACAAACTATCAATGAACTGTCAACATATTTCCTAAAGCATCGGTGATAACTTCTATCCTAAAAAAAAACATGTGGAACCATTACATTCATATCATTGATAGCAATAATAGTGATATATACATTTCCTATGAATAAACAATCATCAAATTACAGTACAGGGAACTAAATTAGCATCAATGATAGCATCCATCAGTGATAGTTTGTTGATAGACAAATCCATCAACAAACTATCAATGAACTGTCAACATATTG
The DNA here is from genome assembly GCF_027475165.1 of Benincasa hispida. Taxonomy (NCBI): domain Eukaryota; kingdom Viridiplantae; phylum Streptophyta; class Magnoliopsida; order Cucurbitales; family Cucurbitaceae; genus Benincasa; species Benincasa hispida. The sequence continues at coordinate 47,053,492 of NC_143479.1, forward strand.
CCTAACGAAAAAACTTCAGTTAACAACAATAAATAACTTCAGTGATAACTTTAGTTAAATAACAATAACTTCAATTAAAGCATCAGTGATAATTTCAGTGATAACTTCAATAATAAATAACTTCAATGATAACTTTAGTTAAAGCATCAGTGATAACTTCAGTTAAACAACAATAAATAACTAAATTAGCATAATATTCACTGAAACATCAGCAAATCACAACGAAACACAATACTAATCTTCACATAATTAGCAATCAAACACAGTCAACAATAAACTATCTACATATTCCTCGAAAAACTAGCAAATTACAATCAACATTACAAATAATCTTCACATAATCAACATTTTGATGACTATTAGTCTATGATGACTACGCTGTGATAACTACGCCGTGATGACTATACTATGACCAAAATGCATAATAAAATGAAATACCTAAAACTGTCAATGGAGAATGCATGTAGCCCTAATTTGAAAAACTATTTATCTTCTTATATAAACTGTCAATGGAAGAAGAACGAAGCCCTACGTTTTCGAATTCTTGCTATCATTGATGAAGAGATGAACAAAGAAAAAAGAAGAAACAAAGAAACGAAGAAACGAAGAAACGAAGAAGAGCAACATACCTTTTGAAGTTTGGAGCGAAATCGATGGGGAAGAAGACGACACTTTCGGAGCAGAAGACGACACTGTCGAAATCGAAAGGAGACGCACTGTTGGAGCTCGAAAGGGTTGGATGTTTTTCATGTTTTCCGGAAGAAGATGAAGGGTCAAAATGAGGTGGCCAAATGGTTTTATATGTGCCCATGTCCATTTTAGTCTTTTCTTTTTTCTGGGCTAAATCTTTAATATAAAAAATCTGTACTTGCAAATACTTTTATCTTACTACATAAACTCTAATATTTATTGTAAAATAAATATTCATGCAACTTCCCCAATCTTTTTTGACCAAGCCCAACCTTCATTTCCTATCAGAGTTACTTTGGTCTACCATTATTGAAAATCTTGTTTGGTTGATGGAAGCAATATTTCGCAAGCAAGACTTCCTATAAACGTTGACTTTTAGATAGTTGACTTATTGTCTTTTTTTTTTTTTTTTTTTTTTTGTTAGATTCACTTGCCTCTAATTCATGAGTATTCTTTTATTTTGAATCTTCCTTCTATTAGCAAAATGTCTCGAATATTTGTTTGCTAGTGGTATTTTGAAGGAGGACAAATGAAATTATGTAAAGGGTAATCTAAGGGGTTTGGAAGTAAGATGTGACATAGATATGATAAATTTTTCTATAGAATTATATAAATTAAGTGGTTTGACTCAAACCATATGATCTTATCCTAAGATATTTATACAATCTTGGATCTAGATGATATGAAAACCCTACGAATTGAAAACTAGGAACCCATTTATTGAACCCTTAATATCAAATTCTAAAACTCCCAAGTCAATTGATGTCAATTTAAAGGGAAAACTAAAATTGGATTACCTTTTGATCGAAGACCAAGAGATAAAGAGAACTAGTTCCTTATTCCAAGTTCGAACACTCCACAAGCAAGATGATCAGACTTACCTGAATGTTCTTGACATGCAACCCTGATTCAAGAATTGCAAAAGTGGCGATAAAACTTTGTAATCTACCAGAGAATTTTCATTTTAAAAAAAAATCCTAAAACACAAAACATCAAAAACTGGCGTACTTTATTTTTCTTCCCTTCTTCAAACCCATCCTACTTAACTAAATAGACTTAAAATGTCCATTCTACCCCTAAATAAAAAAGAACAAAAAACCCAACAAAACACGTATGGGTCCAATAATGAAAATACCCAAAAAGTTAAGGTATGTTTGTAAATTAAAATAAATTAAGAAAGTTCAATCAGTTTCATCTCGTAGCATCAACTGAAACCAATTATAAAGCTTCTGATCAGATATTGTTGTTTGAATCCTCTCGATTGAGTTCACCTTCGCTTAAATGTGAGAATTCAACGTTAATTGCTTCTTGGCTATTGAGCGTAAGATTGGTCCCAGAGGTAACACAAGGGTGTTCTGGTTCATATCATCTTCTCTCCCTATTGAAGGATTCATCCTGGAATCAAGTTCATTATCTACATCAAAAGAAGTTAAGTAAAAAACATTAAAAGTAGCACTCACACCATATTTACGTTCAAGATCAATCTGGTAAGCATTGTCATTGACTTTCTTCATCACTTGAAAAGGTCCATCTCTCATTGGGTTTTACATAGAATATCGTTGATGTGGAAATCTTTCCTTCCGAAGGTGGACCCAAACCCAATCTCCCTTCTTAAATATCATAGGCTTTCAATGTTGGTAAACCCTCTCTGCTACCTTGGCAATTTTCTTTCAATGCTTTATTTAACCTCTATATATAGCTCCCAAATGGTCATGGCCTTTTCATCAACTTGAACATTCACAACCTTGTTAGAAGGAAAAGGCAACAAATCAATAGGTGCTAAAGAGTTAAATCCGTACACAATCTCAAATAGTGTAGGTTTAGTGACATTATGAACAACCTTGTTATATGCAAATTCAATAAATGGTAGAAAATCCTCTAAATATAGTCACTATTGTTCTATTGACAACCTTAGTTTGTCTATCAATTTGAGGATAAAATGCAGTGGAGTAAACTAACTTAGTATCAAGCTTTCCCCAAAGTATGTTATCCAAAAATGACTTAAAAATTTCACATCTCTATCATTAATAATGCTTCTAGGAATACTATGCAATTTAACCACATTCTTAAAGAATAAGTCAGCCATATGTTTAACAATGCAATGAAATGAGCCATTTTGTAAAACCTGTCAACTACCATAAAAATGCTATCCTTCTCTCTCTTAGATCGAGGTAAACCAAACACAAAATCCATTGAAATATCTAACCATAGTCCATTGGGGGTCGGTAAAGGAAAATATAGTCCATGTGGTTTCGACTTAGACTTAGCTTTCCTATATGCAATACATCTCTCACACTTCTTATGTACATCATGTCTCATTCTAGGCCAATAAAAATGTTCATTCAAAATGTCATATGATTTAGTAACCCCAAAATGCCCCATTAAACCTCCCTCATACGCTTTTTTAACTAATAACTCATGAATAGAATAAGTGGGAATGCAAAGCTTATTCCTCTTAAACAGAAACCATCAAACATCATATAATTAGGTACAACATATTTTTTCTTGAAATTCTCAACAATAGGTGTAAAATAAGTGGTGTTTGATTCTTTTATATAATTCAAATGATTATGCAATTTCTTCAATGTTCATATTCACCTTATGAGCCATTTTATCCTATTGAAATTCATTTTTTTTGTTCATTCTTTTGTGTTGATAGTTTAGCAGCTATGATGACTTGTATGCCAACACTTCACGTATCTCATTACCATCGCATGCTTCTTTTGCTCTTAAAACCTTCTTCATTACTTATCAGTTTTACCTTATTTTTGCACAAGCCTCTGCTCAAACTTTTTTTTTTTTCAAAATTTGGACTAAGTTTGTTTCCTTTTTTCTTTTAGTAGTGCAATGAGGACTTTGCACCTCTCCAAATAAGAGTGGGACAGATCTGAGCAAATGCGTTCAATCAAGAAGATGCGTTATCATCTCACTTTAGAAAAACTTTAAAAAAAATTAATGGTAATAATAAAATTCCACTATCAACGTAAAGGGATAAAAAATCCTAACCTGATACGAGTTAAGTTGAGAAAGGAACTTACCCATAGTTGGATACTTCGCATGACACCCGTACAGGTAAGCCAAAATGAAAATAGGTTACCAGGATCAATACAATTCAAATAATGAAACAAAGACAACTCAACTATCTAGCAAAAGTAAAAACTTAGCTAAGATAAGAGTTGAGTTGAGCTTGGAATACAACCGTAGTTGGATGTCCGTATGACACCCGTGGGGGCAAGCCAAAACGAAGAATGTAATCAAGCCCAACATTCTTTGAATCACAACGCAAATTAAGCCCCTTTTTAAGTAACGCATACTGTTTTAGAAAAAGGGACGCAAAAAGAAATGTCTAAGTCAAGAAAAGGACTTTTGAGTAGGAGTTTGTTGAATTTAAGACTAAGAAAGATTTAGCTGAAGAAGCAACCAAATATTAAAAAGAACAAATGATTTTAAGGAGATTATGTAAAGCTGAAGCATTCTAAGCAACTAATTGGCGCATTACGATGATGTAAGTGAGTCCGAATTTCTTCAGTATAAGATATGCTTGAGGACAAGCATAATTATAAATTTGAGGGTGTGATAAGTTGTAGAAATACAAGTTATTTTTGTCTTTTTTTTATATAGAAATATGTGACAACAGAAAAGAAAAAATGTGCCAATCATGCTGAAATGATATATGAAAATCAAAATTCTACTAAGGTACTTAAGACGCACCCGTTGATCGCATTTCATGGTCAAAGTGCACCAAAGTTTATGTTTTGTAGGAAAACAGGAATCAACGCATGTGCCAATCCTTCAAGGAGAAACGCAATCAACGAATACCTCAGGATTTCTGAAGTCGTACAGTAGATATTCTGACATACTCCCTAATCATTGACCATGATGCAACACTGACGTTCGCACCTACCTTGACAAATGATTACAATCAATCAGAGCGGGAATTCCAAGATAGGACAACGCAAGACATTATAAATAGAGCCTCAGCAGATCAAGTGAAGGAATTTGGGAGCTGACAATTGAGAGAACATTCTATTCCAAATTCCATTCCTTTCTAGGAGGCTCAACTGAGAAAGATCCTGAGAAGGGCTTTCACCTCTCCACCCATCACATATAGCCGCCAATCATTTCCACCATCATCACATCGTATCAAAGATTGATATTCATCGTGAATCCATTTCATTTCTTATGTATTAGCGAGTTATAGAATTTGTTTGATCGATTTCCAAAACAACTTGTATTCGAAAAAAATCTCTTCTCTTAATATTATCATTATGTTCCTTTTCACTTTACTCCATGTTCATGCATTCGTCATCTCTGCTCTTATGAATCACTAAATCCTAAGGGTAAGGGGGAAGACCACTTTTATGATTTAAATCGCATCTCAAGATATTAGCACGTTCGTTTAACATATGTCAAAAGATACTTGCCTATGAGAGCAAAGCTGAATCATACAATCAGCTCCTCGAAAGAGATAAGTGGATAGAACCTGTTAAGCGAAGCAAGAAGTATTTCTAGAGATAGAAACAACCTTGCGTTCTATAACATTCCTATTAAAAACTCATAGAAATATTACTATCTAGGCAACTACCGAAAGGTGTGCGTCAATTGGGAATAAGAACCATGGTAGTATCTGAAATGAGATTTATTGATTCTTTAGTGCCTTCCCTCTAGCCCTTCCTTCTCCATATAGACTCTTATTTAGAATGCGGCTTTACTCATCCATCTCAACCTCTCGATTGTTAAGCACTCAGTTATTTAGGAAGTTATTATTTGCATGTATTTTATTTTCATCGCAATAAACAATGTGAAGGAATGATATAACACGCAGCAGCGAAAGACTACAGAATCAATAAGCACTTAAACTATATTTAATATGAGTTTTAAGCATGTTGTACATGTGATATTCAAAAGAGGGTTTGATACATATTATCTTTGAAGATTCCTCCACAATACAACTGAAAAACACCAAGATAGAGCTTGAATCAACGAAAGGACTACCACCGAGATCTTCTCTATTATGCTCAATCTGGAATGTATGGTGGAAACACTTAAAAAAGTTGAGTTGATGAGTAACGAGAGCAGGGTTATCAGAACAGAACTTTTCTATTTTTCAGTCTCTCGCTGGTCTTCATATATGGAGCTTCTATATATAGGTAACGAATGTATCAAGTTTGTTAGGTAGCTCCAGCTTAAAGAGTAGTAATGGATTTTGGTGATATTCCAAAATACATGTTAGTGGGTTGTTCCTAAAATTGGAAAAACCCATTAACATAAAATGATTTCATAAAAATCATTTTTCTAAATTAATTTTATAAAATTAATTCAAAATTATTGATTTAAATAAAAACTAATTTTAATTGATTTTTAAATAATATTAATTTAATATCTAATGAAATTAATAAAGTATTAATATCACCAATAAATCAATTTCATATTTAAATCATAATTTAAATATTAATTGATTTTTCGATTTCGTTTAATTTCAATTAAAATAAATGTTTGTAATTGTATCATATACAATCAATTCAACCCTAAAATTCATACATTAATACTCAATTTGTAATTCCAATTTAATGAACTAGTAGAGGAACCTAATGGACCTACAAATCATGAGCTCCAACGATCTGTAATTAATTAGTTAAAACACTTTAATCAAATTAATTACTATTCGTTAACTATCAAGACACATCACTATAGCTCGATAGTTGCCTCTCTTCATTGTAGATATATTTCTGTCCATATAAACCATAATCAATAAGTCGATCCTTCACAGGTCATTCGTAATCACAACTGGGTCAAAATTACCATTTTACCCTTGCAAAATACATCTCATTCCTTAAGTTCCCACTGACCCTTTAATAAACAATTCGATTCATAATACTTCTTATGAATCAAGTCCTTCTCTATCATGAAAAGGTGGGGTCTTGATTGTTCAAGACCTCAAATCAGTACTTAAGAGAACAACCTTTCTGCTAACTCTAAAATGGGTAGGAGTGAATTCCATCTTGCAAAACTATGTCCCTAGCTATTCATCCAATCTTATCCCCAAAATGGATAGCTTATTGAGCAGTGTTGTTGGACCACTCTCACTCATGCAGACCAAAGGATAATCCCAAATAAACAGGAGTTCATAGCTAGCTCAGGATTAAGATCGAGTTATCCTAGGTTACTTAAGTATGAAATAGTCAGTTTTAATAGTAAACGGTCGTAATAAAGAAAAATGACTATTTCGTGGTCCAGTCTATATGCAAACTCATTGCATAGGATGCCTCCACTCACATGTCTCTACATAAATGATCTGTGGATCACATCATTTATATTACCTATACAAAATGGGTCGCATCCAATAGTGTTACCAGGATGAGATACCCAATTTCATCCATATACTTATAGACCATTTAGGCTATATACTATTAACTTGATTCTGTTTATGTCACTACGTAAAGTTAAAGTATTCATACTATAGGCATGGATATGTTTATTGGATTTTCATAATATTGTGCAAAATCAACAACATCATTGAATAATATACTCAATAATATTTTACAGATAAATAGAAATGTTTAACATGAACTGTGAGTTCTAGGACATTCCCAACACCATGAATATTTACACACTTGCATGATTCATTTCACTTCAAGAACATTGCATCAAATCCTTGTGTTCGACCTTGGATTATTATGAGAAACTTGCAATCTCGTTATACTTGGCGAGAGAGCGAGAAAACTTGTGACAGGAACGATTGATTATCGCACATTCACCTGATGCATAATGCATATCTTCAAACTATCGCATGATCATCGCATGACAATTAACATATATAAGCAGAGCAATTTTATCCTCAACAATAACCACCTTATCATATAATATAGATTAAACTATATCTTATATCAAATATAACACATAACTTATAGTTTTAATATTGTATCAAATACAATATAACCTATGGTTTTATTTCTCTCAATAATACATGGTATTTAATATAAATCACATTTATACTAAATTTAATTATGTGAATCTCATCCATAAATTAGTATTTAAATCATATTTAAATATTTATTTCCTCTCAAAATAAACTTTATATGATAACGTATCAAATACATTATATTAGTTATATCATATAATTAAGTTAAATTAATTATATCATTTAATTCCCTCGATGAATTTGAAAAATTCAAATTAATCCAAAATTAATTCTCAATAATTCCTATTGAGTTATAGAGAGAACCTTATAGACCTGTAGATTGAAACTCTAATTTTTGGGTTGTATGCCTAAAACTCGCAGTTTGTAAACTTAAACACATTCTATTATCAATAAAGATGTTATTCAGACATTTGTTCAATAAAGTTGTTATTGAATCTTTAAATTGCATTCATAAAGTCAAAATCCAATAAACTAAGATCCATGGCTGTTATATGAATACTTGAACTTTATGTAGAGACATAAAGATGGATCAAGTTCGAGTAAATAGCCAAAACGGTCTATAATATATGATTAAGGTTGGATACCTTATTCTGGTAACATTATTGGATGAGGCCTACTTTGTAGCTGTTACAAGTTGTTGTAAAGATACTACAAGCGAAGTGATCATGATTCATTCATGCATTGACATGAGGAATGGGGATGTCCTATGCAATGAGTTTGCATAAGATCGGATCAAGAAATAAGTCACTCTTACTTTATAATGTTGTTTACTATTTACGAGTGACTATTTCACTTAGATGACCTGGGTAACTCGATCTTAATCCTGAGCTAACTATGAACTCCTGTTTATTCGGGATTATCCTTAGATTTTGGTTTTCTCAAAAGCATCGGCTCAATCAGCCTCCAATTTCAGGAGTAAGATCGGGTAGATAGTTGGGGACATAGGGTGCAAGATGAAATTCACGCCTACCTGATTTAGGGATAGGAGAAAAGTTGTTCTCTTAAGTACTTAATCTAGGTCTTGAACAAGGGGCCCACCCTCTCATTGGCCCAAAAGGGATCCGATTTAGTGATTGGATCATAAACCAATTATTCATTAGAGGATCAGTAGGAACTTAAGGAACAAGACGTAATATCGGGGGTAAAACAGCATATTAACCCAGCCATTATTACGAACAACCTGTGAAAGGTCGACTTACTGATTATGGTTATATAATGTAGACATAAATATATATACAGTGAGAAGAGTGCAACTATCGAGCTATAGTGGTGTCGCTAGTTAATGAATACTGATTAATTCGGTCTAAAGAGTTTTAGCCAATTAATCTTAATCATCGGAGCTCATAATCTGTAGGTCCATAAGATCCCTCTACTAGCTCGTAAAACATGAACACCTTGAATTATTAAATTGAGTGGATTTTGAATGATATCAATTTAAATTGTTCAAATTGAATTAGGATTTGAATTTGAATAAGTTCAAAATCAAATTAGGGTTTGTTTAATTATATTCGATATAATTAACGTTTAATTTATTGAAATTAAATTAAATTGGAGAGTTTATAATATTTAAATATTAATTCCATGAATGGGATTCATGTTTAAGATTAGGTGTGTGATTAATTTAATATTTGATATTAAATTAATTAATTAATTAAAATGTTTAATTAATTATAAATTCAAATTAATTCCAATTTTAATTCAATTTGAGAAATTGGATTTTGATTTAATTAAATTATGGTTTTATAAAATCAGGTTCTAATTAATTTAGAATTAATTAAAAGAAATTTGAAATTTAAGAAATTTTGAAAAAAGTGGAGAAAGTGGAATTTTCCCACTTTCACCTCCATGCATGAGGTGTCCTTCATGCAAGATCCCACATCAATTTCCACTTGAATCTGATCAAGCTACTGGCATTCATGGCTAATGAAGTGCTTGCATGTTGTAGAGTAATAAAACACTCAGAATTGAAGTGAAAGAGGTGATGCTATGAGATGAAGAAAGAGTTTCTGCACTCATCTTCTTCTTCCTCTCAAATCCAGAAAAATAACTTCATAAATTCACTCAAATTCGAGTTCCACCACTCAAATTCAAGGCTGAAAAATAGTAGAGAAGATCTCTTGGTTGTTCACAATTGATTTGGAGCTGAATTGGAGTGAAGAGTAGCCTGGAATTGGAAGAATTCATCAAAGGTATGAAACTTGAAACCCAACTTTTGATTTTCTGAAATAATATGCTTTATAACTCAAATTAAATGTAATTAGAGTACTTATTGATTCCGTTTGCTTCCGTTGCATGCTTGTGTATTGTATCACTAATGGTACTTGAATAATTAATTAAACTCCTTTAATTAAATTATCTAACATCCATTAACTGTCGGTTACTACACAAAAGACCGACAACTGCATTCTTCAAACTATAGATTTATTTATGTGTCTATCGGATATAACCAAACAACAATGCGACGATCCTTCACAAATTGCTCGTAAGTACAACTGGGCCAAAATTATCGTTTTGTTCATATAGTTACATCTAACTTCTTAAGTACCACCGGCTCTTCTGATGAACAATAAGTCATAGTTCCACTATGACCAAACCTTTCTTGATCCAAGAGAGGGTGTGGCGCCACATTGTCCAGGCCCCAGAATCAACCCTTAAAAGAGCAATTTATCTACTTACCCCGACATTGAGGAATAAATGAATTCTATCTTGTGTAGCTATGTTTCCAACTCCCCAATCAGACGAATCCCTAAAATGGTAGGCTTATTGAGTTGATGATTTGACCACTCTCACCCATACAAATCAAATGACCATCGTTATAGGCAAGAGTTTACAACTCACTCAGGATTCAGGTCATGTCACCTATGGTTATCATGTTGAAATTTAAGTCTTTATTATTAACGGTATTATATAATGAGACTAGTGATTTTGTGGTCCGGTCTCATATAAAATCCTTTGTGTAGAATACCCCGCACATGCCTCCACATGAATTATTAGGATCAGATCAATTGTAGCACTTTACAACAATTTAACATATACAAAGTGGGTCGTATTCGTAGTGTCATCAGATAAGATACCCAGCCTTATCCATCTATTATAGACCATTTAGGTTATCACTTAACAGGATCCACCTGTATGTCTCTACATACATGTTTAAGTTACGGAAGATGTACACTCCAATTTTTTTTATTTATTTATGTAATTCAATAATTTTTATTACTTGAGGGTATTTTTGGAATTTTTTTGGACATTTAAGTGCAATTGTTGAAATTTAAATCATTTAAGTGAAAATTAATATTGAAAATTAATTCCAGAGTTTAGTGTTGGAAATCAAGGGCAAGAATTATGGTTTTAAAAATGGAAAAGAAGAGAATGGAAAAAAATAATAATAATAAAGGGGAATAGGAAGGAAATAAAATAAAATATATTTTATTTTATTTCATTCCTTTTCTTTTTCTTTCCTTTTTCTTTTTCCTCTTTTTCTTTCCCTTTCTTCTCTTCTTCTTCCTCACGTCGCTAAGACTTCTCCCCAGCCATAGCTTCACCACTCGTCGCTCATCGTCGTTGGAATTGGCTTTAGTCGAGCTGTCGAGTGCCGTCCAGCCCTTTTCCCCCACTTGACGTTACGTTGTCCAGCCGCCGAGTGGATCGTCCATCCTTGCGAGATCTAGCCGCCGACTAGGACATCCGTTCGTGCTCCATGGCGCCACTTGTTGACCGACCACCAAAGCCGCTGCCCAGATTTGCTCCCACCAACTGAAGTCGCGCCGTCGACGCCCAGTCGCTGAGGTCCGCGCCACCTAGACATACGCACTCCCAGCAAGCCGTGCCCTCCCCTCGCCGTTAGCTCAACCTTGTCATCGAACCAGCTTCCACCGCAAATCTCCTTCGTAACTTATCGAATCTTGGTTGGAGTAAAATTTTTGCATAAGTTTTTTGGTGTTTTTGTTGTTCTTGGTTGTTTTCTGGATCACTTGATTATGTCTTGGGATTATAATAGTGTTCCTTCTTGCATTTAAAGGTTAATTGGGGGGTTTTGGAGGAGAATTTGTGTGCTGTCCAGCGGGTGTTGAAGTTCCTTCTTCGTGGCGATTTGGTAAGTTCCAAGGCTTGGTAACCTCCATTGTGGTTTGATTTGGGGATTGTTAGATTAAATTTTATATGTTTTGGTTTTGGGTTAAAATAGTTAATATCTCTTGGGTTTGGACTTTAGATTCAAGACATGAGAGGTTTAGGAGTGTTGCTCATCAAAGTAAAGGCTAATTATCTTTTAAAGTTTGGTAAGTTTGGAGTAAGTTGTTGGGTGGTTATTTTGAGTTAAGATTAATGGTGGAGAATTAAGTTATTAATTTTGAACTTTGTGTATGTTTAGGTAGCCAACAGAAGTGGATTTTGGAATTAAGTTTAGACCAAGCTATAGTTTAGGTAAAGTAAAATTGGAGGTCTTTGAACAATTTGGTTAATTGGAGTTAGATCCAAAATATTGATTTAAAAGTTGGATTTATCTTAGGTGTTCTTGTCTTGAAAAGGATAAGCTTGCTTGGGTTTCTTTGGATTTAACTTTGAAGTAAGTAATCTTACTACTGGAACTACCCACGAGCTAGACACTAGATGTATGCTAGCACGATAAATGAATGTTATGGCAGTATGACAACATGATAGACTGATAGTATAGTATGACCAATGTATGCTCTGGTAGGAGATCTGAAAGATTTATTTGTGTACATAGACACTTGAATGCTAGCATGAGATTGTATTTGATTCCATATGGTTGTATTGGATCTGATGATATTGAGGTATATGTGTATGTTATAGAGCCATGATGTTGAGGTATATGTATGTCATAGATTCATATAGTGATAATTATGATGTTGAGACTGTGTAAGTGTCCTTACCGATTAGTTAGATGCCCATTAGACTTTGTGTTTCCTTCGGGATTCACCAGTTTATGTTTCCTTCGGGATTCACCAGTTTTGTGTCTCCTTCGGGATTCACCAAAGGTAGTGGGCATACTTAACTACAGTAGGATAGAACTTAGTTTTCTTTTTGTTTCATGTGTATATGTGTCCCATGAGGACTAAAGCAGTTTATATGTTTCACCAGAGGTAGGTATCTAGAGGACATAGATGCCTAGCCTGACCCCAGTAGTGGGGTTAGTTATTGAATATTTTATACTCATTCATTCTCATATTTTTGTTTCAGGTAAGGGTAGAGATGCACCGGCGATGGACAAACAGAATTTGTGATCGAGCCACTGGGACTAGTTTTTACGCTTCCACTCATGAGATTTAGAGTTCTTTTCATGTTTCTCTTAACTTTTAGTTTTGATGTTTAAAACTTACTTTTAAGAATCGTCTTTCAGACTTATTTATTATCCTTTATGATTTATGGGTACCCTACTATTGTTTTAATATTTGAATTTAATGAAAGTTTTTTGAACATACCTTATTTAATTAGCATTTATTTCACCATAATCGAGTGTCGTTTTGAGTTCCATGCATGCATGTATTTAGTAACGACTTAACTTAAGTCCTAGGGGGTCGGGTTGTTACAAAAGATAACCTTGGATGTTAGTTTATTAGTTTGTGGGTTATTGCTACTAAGTGTCAAATAAAATATCTCATATTTTATTAAATAAATAAAATGTTTGTACATTAAAATTACAAACTACAGGACCCATGAGATTTAAGGTGTCAACCACAACAAAAACGACCTTGGCCGAGTATCATCTTAAGGGAAATAGATTAATTACACTTTTAGCTATTCAAAGATCATTTCAATTTTATTTTAGGGGACCGACTTCGATGGGAAACAAATTAAACTAATCTAAGAAAGCAATAAAAATGATCGAATATAATGATGATCAAACTAGAGATGTCTTAGGGAATAAATTACATCAAAGACATTATTAAACACACTTTCTTGAACTATTAAAGTAATTAACACAACACATAGATCTAGACGTTTTTAATCTAGATCGAATCCTTTGATAGCAATCTTTTCTCATGCAAACATAATTGATAACTAATTTCTTGAGACCAAATTAAGAAGCATGACATTAAGATTCTTCATGAACAATCTCTACCATTATCTGACTACTTCCTGTGTGTTCAAACGATAGTTTAACACACATGATCTAATTTGAAGCCTACTCACCAAAGCAAGATCTAAATCATAGAATCATTCAAATGTTGATCAAACATTTAAAAGTATTAAGAACGATCATGCTAGAAAGTGTAAATGCAAACTATGATTTAAGAAGCAAAGTGTTCAACAATTTAACCTAAGAAGTCATTTACCCCTAGAACTATGGTAAATTTAGCCTAACATGGCTTCCATAGACAGAACCATATCAAAAATACCAAAATACATAAATAAATCCAAAAAAAAGGGAAAGAAGAGTTATCCAACTTTTGATTGCATTCCAGTGATGAAGGACACTCCATACTCTACTTTAAACCCTCTCTCTAGGCCTCAAAAACTCCAAAATTCGATGTGGAGGCAACCAAAAACCCTAGGTTAAATAGGCAAGATTTTCCAAGCATAGGGTTACATCATATGGTTTATTTTGACATTGAATTGATATTTTGAACATAACCTTACAATCACTAATAAACATATCAAATCGAACAATATTATCTTAAAAACTATCCTAAATCAAGAGTAATAAATGCACATTATAGGTGTGTTTCATGGCCCCAAACTTAAAATTTTTCTAGTCTTGAGCCAAAAAAGATTAAGAACATAGAAGAGATTCTAAATATACATAAAATACATTCATGCCTCAATAGTGAGAATAACATGTTAGATCCATAAGTATAAACATTCAAGCACATCTATCATTACAACATTTTAAGGCCAAATCTTTTCATCCCTATATGTGTGTGTGCAAGTCACATTCAATTCAAAACTCAAAAACTGACTTTAGATTTAATTGAGCTTCTCTAGTTTTTGCCCCACTCTAGCATCATGCACCAATCATTAAGCATGAAAACATTCAAGAAAGTAATATATCGATTAGAGTGACTCAAATAACTCACTAAAAGGACCCCTAAAGTTGCATTCTTTTACCTGGGTCACTAGCTTTCACACATTTACTACAGGGACTCATACCTAGTGAATTCTCAGGTGTCCTGACTGTTCCAAACAAATGTAGCTCTTTTTACCTCTATCCATGCATACACATTACATGTTTATATTTTTCTCAACTCTTTCTTTTAATGATATTCTGTTATTCCACTATTTCATTTGTGCACAATTATTTTTCAACAGGAAAATACAATCTTTTCTTTTCCTATAGTAACACATTACAAACTATCATGCAAGACAACTCTGACTGGTAGAGCCTTTCGAGGTGACAACCAAATTAACTCGAATTAACTCATTATTGAGTTAAAGGTTCAAAATTAAAGGGATTAAGTGTGCAAAATATGGGAGATTCAAAGAGGTACTTAAACAAATCATAACTCAAGAATATGCTATCCTATTTCCATAGCAGATAAACATGTATATTCAAAGTACATCATAGACAATCACCGTCAAAAGCATGCATATAAACTTTATCAACATCATATCTACTCAAAAATCGGAAAAAAAATTACTCCAAATTTTCAACTCATTAAAATTAACATGTATAACATCGATAATTTCCTAATTAACATGTATAGCAGGATAAAAATAACTCGAACACAAAAGTATGCAGTATGCCTCCCAAACTTAGAATGATGTATTGTCCCTAATGCATGAAAAAGAATATAACAGTCACTCAAAGTAATTGATACAATCTTGGGAGTGTGCGAAACTCCACCAAAATAGGTTGGCGGCAAACATACTTTGTGTTGCTAATAGGCTCCTATAAGAGAGACTATAAAAAAAAAAAAAATAGGACTATCATGGAAGCCAACTAAAAAAATAAAAGAAAGGAAATGACTGAAATGACAATAAGCAACTTAAAAGTTTGGGATGCCTCCCAAGAAGCACTAAGTTTTATGTCTTATGTTAGATGACAAGGGAGATTTTTATCAAGGCACATAAAAAATTCTTCTATTTTTCAGGGCCCTTCTTGCTTAAATCAATGTAACCTACTAAGTTAAGTAGGCTTTCCTTCTTCTCATAAACACTCGAAAGCAGAATTTTTTTTGTCATTTTTCATATGTTGAAAATAAAAAGAAGAAGACTCAAAATTAGAAAAATAAAAAAAAATATTGACAAGGCTCATGATATGTAAGGAAAGAATCAACTATTAACGCACAGTGGAGAAAAACAGAATCAATAAGCGCTCTAGTTATACTTAACTTGAGTTTAAAACATGCTTCAAAGTAACTTTTATAGAAGAGGGTTTGCTGAACACAATACCTTTGAAAAATCCTCTTCAAGTGCAGTTGAGTTCCACGTGAAAGAGCTTCGATCTTCAAGTAGATCACCATGAAGATCTTCTCTACTATTCTCTTGCAAGTGTGGTGGGTTCACTAAATTGAGCTCGATGTATATAAGATATGAAGAAGGTTTGGAGGATAGGTTGTTTTTACAGAGTTCTTGAAGGAAGTCTTGTAATCATGAATCAATTATTCAGCTCAGCACTTCAATTTATACAGCTTTCACCATGCAAATTCATAGCTTGTATGAAGGCCAACTCCTACTTCATGGAGAAAATGGAATTGAGTGAATAAGGTGGCTTATATCATAGTGGAGATTTCCAACTTTTGGAAATCTCCACTTTGAATTTTGATTTTTAAAATGATTTTTCAAAATTGATTTCCAAAATCATTTTCTAAATTAAACTTATTTAATTTGATTAATTAGGTTTATAAAAATTAATTCAATTAATTAATTTTTAAATAAAACTAATTAATTAAACCGTTTAATTAATTTTTTTTAATTTAATATCTAATATTAAATTAATAAAAAAATAATTCCATCGTAATGAAATTAATATTATACAATTAATATTTAAATCATATTTTGAACATTAATCGTTTCTCCAATTTTGTTTATTTTCGATAAAATTAAACATTTTAATTGTATCGAATACAATAAATAGAAACCCTAATTGAATTTGAACATTTCAAATTCTAAACCCTAATTTTAAATCTTATCAAGATTACTCAATTTACTTATCCAAATTACGAGCTAGTAGAGGAACCTTATGGACCTACAGATCATGAGCTCCAACAACTTATAATTAATTGGTTAAACTCTTTAAACCGAATTAATCACTATTCGTTAACTACCAAGCAATTCCACTATAGCTCGATAGTTGCACTCTTCTCACTGTAGATATATTTCTATCCATTTTAACCATAATCAGTAAGTCAATCTTTCATAGGTCGTTCATATTTACAGTTGGGTCAAAGATTACCGTTTTACCCCTATAAATACATCTTGCTCCTTAAGCTCCCACTAATCCTCCATTGAACAATTGATTTATAGTCCAACTTATAAATCATAACCCTCTCTTCCATGAGAGGGTGGGGCCTCGTTGTTCAAGACAAGGCATCAACACTTAAGAGAACAACCTATCTGCTAACCTTAAATCGGGTAGGAGTGAATTCCATATTGCAAAGTTATATCCCCAGTTATCTATCTGATCTTATCCCCAAAATGGAAGGCTTATTGGGCAGTGCTGTTGGACTACTCTCACCTATGAAAATCAAAGGATAATCCTGAATAAAAAGGAGTTTATAGTTAGCTCATGATTAAGATCGAGTTACCCTAGGTCATTGAGTTTGAGATAGTCAGTTTTAACAGTAAACGGTTGTTATAAAGAAAAGTGACTATTTTGAGGTCCGATCTTATGCAAACTCATTGCACAGGATGCCTCCACTCACATATCTCTACATGAACGATTTTTGGATTACATCATTTGTATCAATATACAAAATGGGCCGCATCCAATAGTGTCACCAAGATGAAGTACCCAATCTCATTCGTATACTTATAGACCATCTTGGCTACATACTAAAACTTGATCCATTTTTATGTCAACACATAAAGTTAAAATATTCATGTTATATCCATGGATTCGTTTATTGGATTTTTATAGAAGGATGCAATATCAATAATAGTTTATTGAATAAACAACTCAACAACATTTTTATTGATAAATAGAATATGTTAACAACATTTACGAACTGGGAGTTTAGGCCATTCCGAACATTTCTAGGGATAAAGAATTTGGCTTTTCAACCTCAAACGTTATATTTTGAATGTCTTCCTCAATATTAAGCATAAATTCTTCCTCAATCTCACAAACCAACTCTTTGGTTGACTCTACTTGACAAGATTCATAAGGAAGAGAATGATCAATGATGGGAAGACTCTCTAGAAATGGCACACTAGGCATTTCAACCTCAACCTTAATCTCTTTGGCCTCCTTATAAAAATTAGGCATAATTTCCCTCTCGATCTCATGAGCCTCATCTTGATTTGACTCAAACTTTTCCAACTCATCCTGTCACACCCCGCCCCAAATTACCTTCTTAACCTGCAAAAAGATGTGACGACAGCAGTTACCAACCCTTTTGCTAGCATTTACTGCCTAACTAACCTGTTCAATCTGTCTTAAACCCTGGTATACATACATTTTAATCAGTATACTACACAGATTAACTCAAAACTTAACACATTTACATTATAGGGTTTCATAACACTGTTCATACATACACTTATGTACATTACAACTTAGTAAGCCCAACATACAACACTAGTCTCTGTATGACAGACACATGTGTACTAAAAATTACAGAGTCCTCAATCAAGCTTCTTTCAACCTGCGTCTTTGAGTGCTAGAGCAACAACAGAGATGTCTTCTGGGAAATGACCGCTAACTGGGAGGGGGGAAACATTTTTAAAACATGAGCTAGAAGCCCAGTGAGTGACTAAAATTTAAAACATAAGCATTGTACATAAAACTGATAATAAGAACTGAAAACATAAACAACATTCACATAAACATTATACAGCCGATAATATCTGTACATCGCTAGACTATTCCTCAGTTAAGAGTGGTCCTCTTGCTTAACTCCCAATACTTGGCCTTTTTTCTAAGAGTGAACCCTCTTGTTTGCTCTCTATGTTACTTAATGCATTACTACTTAACTGAGAGAAGGAACCCCTTTGTCCAACTTTCCATACTACTCTAGGTTGAGGTGTGTCACCTTTGTCCACTACCTTCCACCTAGCTTTCCTATAACTAACACAGGTTAAGGTGTGTCACCTTTGTCTATCACCTTAACCCGTATTAACCTAGGTTAAGGTATGTTTCCTTTGTCCATCACCATACCTCGTAGTTCCCTAGGATAAGGTGTGTCACTTTTGTCCATCACCTTTCTCCTAGTCTTAGCTATCCTATGTGCATGTAGATTGGATCCCATCATTATAACTCATATCTAAGACTTAGCTCCAGTACCTTCACATTTAGTCCTTCAATACTGAGCTATTCATAATGATCTCATATTTAGGATTGGGCTTCAGTACCTTCACATTTAGTCCTTAGTACTGAACTATTCATATCTAAGACTGAGCTCCAGTACCTTCATATTTAGTCCGTTAGTACTGAACTATTCATATATTCTGAGGCACATTCTTATCTCTATATGACTTTGTTGTCCTAAGGTATTTAGCACTAACGCATAATTATGATCATTGAAGTATATAACATAACATACTTAAAAGAATTTTAAGTCAACACATAAACATAACATTAAAGATAGATGCGTTACTTTGGAAACTATTTGGAATAGTTGTTATAAATAGCTTTCAGTAAACATGAATTGCTAAATCATTTACAAAGCATTTGAAAATCATTTAAAGAATTTAAAGTCACTCACTGTCTTTGGCAATCCTTCTAAAGTACTCTTCATTTAATGTCAAACCTATGGACATGACAACACATTCAATCTATTAGCATTGGCCTCCCTTTTGGGACTAACATTTCATAACTAGCTTACTTTGTCTTAGTGTGCAGCCTTACCTTCCAATGTCAAGCTCACTATACGTTGAACACTTAGAATTCTCTTCTAGGTGTTGAGCTTGCTATACGGCAGTCACACACACTATCAATGCATACCATGCGCCAATCGCATGGCTTAGGCGTTCCCTTCCACCACACACCAACACGTGGCCTGCCTCTTCTGCGTCCAAGCTTTCAGCTCACGCCTATACAGCCCATCGCCTAGCTGCCTGTTCTTATGCCAATCATTTAGATTATGCGCCCAACTTGTGGCACATCAACGCATGCCCCATGTGTTCGTCCAGTCGCATGCCAACACGCTCCAGCGCCCTCTTGCGCCTAACACCTCGTTCGCCTACCTACAGCCCGCTCACTCTGCCACACAGTCCAATGCCTACACGACATTCTCTTGTGCTTACAGCTTCAGCATGCATTGGATGGTCCAATGCATCTCAGCGTGTCCTTATGCCTAGGCCAACGTATCCCTTAGGCAACATATCCCTTACACACAACTTAGCTCTCAGCACGTGTGTTCAACATCACCGTCTGGCCCTTCAAGCTACTTGCTTGTTCGACCCAAGCAGTTGCCTGTTGTTCAAGATTTGCATATTCAACTTATAATTTGCATAACTAATTTTTCAGGCCTCTTCTGAAGAAATTTCTTTCTATAAACTTGCTCTCTAATATCTTAGCAAGCTTACCTTAAAAACTCAACTCAGAACTCTCGTGGTTTGGCCAGAAACCTCAAATCATCAAGACTAGCCCGAGCTTACTCAAAAGCTTGACCTTCAGTCGGATTCTTCAATCTTCACTCCGATTCCTCTGGAATTTTCTTTTGGCAAGGCAACCTCTGCAACTAGACACACTTAGGGTTTGAATGGTTTTGGAATCACTCCATTTGCACGAGTGAATTGCTCAAACCTCTCTTTGAATTCAAGCTTCTCTTTTATACTAATACCTACATGTTATCCTTTAATTGTCAAGCTGCCACTTCATCCTTAAAGAGATAACAACCATCTTAAACATGACAGTTGGCTTAGATAGTCGGTGGTTTAAGATGACCTTTTCCTCTTTGTCATCAACGTAAGGGTCAACTTCCAAGTCAACGTTTGTACTCACTTGGCTGCATGCCTTCTTCAGACTGCATTGCCCAACCTTGGCCAATGCATAGCTCATCTTGAGGCTATCACATCCCTTCTATGGTCGCATTCTCTTAGACCAACGCATGCCCTAACCCACATATAGTTGTCTTAACATATCACCAACTAAGTGTTAAGCCTTCCTCAACGCACATCGCATACCTCATTGCATGCTTCCTCACTTCATCGCATAGCTCCAGCACACATCATGTACTTAGCGCCTTGCACTCATCGCCGCACACTGGTCAGCAAGGACGCCCAGCCTTGCACTCATCATGCAGCCCCAACACATATCGTATACCCCATCGTTCTGTGCTCATGGTTTTGCACCCAACCTTGCGCTCAGCTTTGTGCTCATTACCGTATAGTCCTACGTGCAACCATGCATTTACCTTCGCGCAACACCCATACCATACACCTAATAACCTCCAAAGGACATGGTTGTCATATATCCTGCCCCAAGCCTCAAGCATCAATGCCTCGCTTAGCACACTTAGCCGTATGCTCTCTAACCTCGAAGGCTCCTTGGATGTCGCACACCTTATCAACGCATAAGTTCTTGGCATCGCCTTTAGGTAGCAACCTCGCATTCTTCCTCGGCCAGCCACACATTGCAGCCGCCTGAACCTTAACAAGTCATCACCTAGAATTTCTACATTTCCAACACTTGGCCATTTTAATGGCCTGTCTAACCTCAAAGAGCAAGGCCATCGTTCATTGTTCTTACCTCAATGCTTAACATAAGGCCAACACCCATGGCAACACTTAGCCAAATTTTCCTCTTGCTAAGCTATCTAAAACTTACCCGAGACTAGGTT
This sequence comes from Benincasa hispida, assembly GCF_027475165.1. Classification (NCBI taxonomy): domain Eukaryota; kingdom Viridiplantae; phylum Streptophyta; class Magnoliopsida; order Cucurbitales; family Cucurbitaceae; genus Benincasa; species Benincasa hispida. Next base: position 47,075,008 of record NC_143479.1, read on the forward strand.
TTCCAACACTTAGAATTTTCTTAATCCAACTTCCTACTTTCTTTACTTCCTTTTACAACTTTTCTTTAACATATCCTTAGTCTTTGCTTAGCATGCCTATTACTCACTTATGTAGGAAAAATGGAGTATGGGGTTTACACATCCTCACCATCAAAGTAAATAACTCTAGGTCCCCCTTCTTCGGTGACATTGGAAGTATTGTCCTCACTCAAGGCTCTAAAGATATCAACTATTAGACTAAGTTGATTAATAATTCGGTTTAGTGCGGCCTCATTCTTTACTACTTGAGCTTCTACCCTAGCTAACCTCTCTCTCTCTTCTTTAATGGAGCTTTCCATCTTATATACTAAAAGATACTCTTTTAAGACATCTTTTGGGGAATGTTTCTCCTCTATTAAGGTTGGATTATAACTCTCATACACAAAGGAAGGATAACTCAAAACGTAAGGGTTAGGATTGAAAGGGGGTGGTGGTGGTGGTGTTGAACCAAAGTTGGGTTGAGTCACCCCATATGACCACTCAAAATTAAAATAACACATGATATGCAAACACCACAATCAATCAACTAAGGAAAGACTAAAAAAGAACCAAAAAATAAAACAAAAATCCAAAAGAAAATAAAAATAAAATTAAACTAATGTACAGCCTAAATTAAGATTAGTCAAATATCTTAAATATTAAAAGATAATCAAAAGCCAATTCCATGGCAACGACGCCAAAAACTTGATACGAGTGCAAGCGCATCTGTCGAGTAACAATATAGTTAAAACGTCCTTGGCCGAGTATCGTCCTCAGGAAATTAGATTGATGAATCTTTTAGCTATTTAGAGATCATTCTAATTTTATTTAGGAAACCAGATTCGATGGAAAACAAATTAAACTAATCTAAGAAAGCAATAAAAGTTATTGAATATGAAGATTATCAAACTAGAAACACTTTAGGGAATAGATTTTATCAGGGGCATTATTAAACACACTTACTTGAACTCTTGAAGTAATTAACACAACACCTAGATCTAGAAGTCTTTAATCCGGATTGAATCTTTCGAAAGCAATATTTTCTCATGCAAACATAATTGATAACTAATTTCTTGAAATTAAACTAACAAGCATGATAATAAGACTCTTCATCAACAATCCCTATCGTTATTCATCTACTTCTTGTGTATTCAAATGATGGTCTAACATGCATGATCTCATCTAAAGCCTACTCGTCAAAGCAAGATTTAAATCATGGAATCATTCAAACATTGATCAAACATTCAAAAGCATTAAGAACGATCATGCAAGAAAGCGTAAATGCAAACTATGATTCAAGAAACAAAGTGTTCAACAATTTAATCTAAAAATTCATCTACCCCTAAAACTATGAGAAAATTTAGCCTAACATGACTTCCATAGATAAAACCATATCAAAAATACCAAAATACATAAATAAATCCAGGAAAACAAAAGAGAAAGAAGAGTTATCTGGCTTCTGATCACGTTCCCGTGATGAATTTGACCTTCGAACGACCTTTGATCTCTTTGGCATCAAGAATACTTCATACTCTACTATAAACCCTATCGCTAGGCTTCAAAAAGCCCAAACAATTGATGTGGAAGCTAGCCAAAATCCCTAGCATAAATAGGCAATATTTTCCAAAAATGCATATTCTTTTTCCTAAAATAACCTAGCATCGTTGCGCTCTAAGGGAGCATCGATGCGCTGCATCATTTTGCCGAAGCGTAGGGCTGCGCTGTAAGGAGTGCAGTTGCATTGTACACCTTGTACTGCTCTCTGGTTTGAAGTGTATGGGGCAGCGTAGTTACGCTACATGATGCACTACCCTATTTTTTCTATACTTAATGATTTCTTCATCTTTTCTTCCCTCTTTTCAATGTTTGGCTCGGGATTGAATTCCTTGGGTATATTGAGGCTCTTTTTGGCTATTTTGACATTGAATTGATATCACGAACATAATCCTGAAATTACTAACAAACACATCAAATCTAACAAAATTATCTTTAAAACTATCCTAAATCAAGAGTAATAAACGCACATTTTAGGTACGCTTCAGTAACTCGACCTCAATCCTAAGTGAGTTATGAACTCTTGTTTATGAGGACAGTCTATTAATTTGTATGGATGAGAGTGGCCCGACTCACCCACTCAATAAACCTACCATGTTGGGTATTTGTCAAAGTAGGGAAGTAGGAACATAGTTATATAAGATGAAATTCACTCCTTCCTATCTTTAGGATAAGTAGATGAATTGCTCCATTAAGGGTTGATTCTAAGTCTTGAACAATGAGGGTTCACCCTCTCACTGGCTCGGGAAGGATTTAGTATATAGTTGGACTATAAACTGATTGTTCATTAGAGGAATCAATGGTACTTAAGAAGTAAGAGGTAATTATAGGGGTAAAATGATAATTTGATCCAACATTAGTTACAAGTAACTTGTGGAAGGGTTGACTTGTTAATAATTGGTTATATTCATAGATATAGAAATATTATACGATGCTAAAAAGTGCAGTGTTGGTCTTTAGTGGAGTGGCTCACATTAATGAATATTGATTAATTTAATTAAAGAGTTTAATTATTAATCTCGAATCATTGAAGTATCTAAATATGTAGGTCCATTAGGTCTCCTTACTAGCTCACTAAGAGTAAACACAAGGAATATTTAGTTTTGGAAGAATTTGAATTGTTAAAATTAAAAGAAAATTTAAGTTAATTGTATATGATACCATTAATATAATGTTTATAGATACATTTTATTATAAAATTAATTTTGAATGAGATTCAAAATAAATATGAGAGAATAATATATTTGAATAAGCTTCAAATATTTAATAATATGGATGAGATTCATATTATAACTATAAGTTAAATTTAATATGAATGATATTCATATTAAAACTATAGTATATGAGAAGAAAATACATTTGAAAATGATTTAAATGTAACATTAATTAAATATATAATATTTAATTAATTAATATTAGTTAATTAGATTAATTAATATTTATTTATTTAAACTAAATTAAATATGATCTAACCTAATTAAAAATTAACTCCCCTGCAGTTATGGGGGAGTTAACGTGGATTATTGCGAGGGAAGGGAGTTATATCCCTCTCACTGCAAATGCAAAATGACTCTGCATTGATGAAAACACAAATGTAGAAAAGTTATGACGGAAGAATCTTCTTCTTGCTAAAAAGATTATCTTTCAGCACTAAAAATCTCTCATCACTCAAAAGTTATAGAGAAAAGGAGGTTTATCTACATAAACTTCTTCTTCCCTTAATCTTCCAAAAAGGTTCCCCAAAACCTTTTCCTTGTCGGAGAATAGTGGGTCAAACATAATGGTGGTGTCCTGTTTGTGAGATCGTTGAAGAGTTGCTAAGATCATGATCGTGGAATTGGAGAAGATTAAAGAATTATCTTCAAAAGTAACTCTCTTCTCCTAGAATTTCTTCTGTTTACAGCATGCTTAGTTAAAAATATGTTTAAGACTTCACTACTTTTTCTGTTAATTCGAAATGTAAATTAAAAGCACACGCGTTCGTGCATTTTCGCCGTGGGATTCAATCCCTTCAAGTTTGAAGTTAATTTTATTTTATCTTACAAAATAATAATAATAATTTTCATTAAAGAAAAATGCATAATGTGAATTTTTTTTTTCAAATTTTGTAAAGTGAGATGATGATATAGAGAAATAATTTTTTAAAAAATTAAATGGATAATTGTAATTAGTAGCAAAATTTTGCAAAATTGTCACACAAATAAATAATTTACAAATATAGAAAAAATTTATTATTTTGGGTGTAACATTGATATACTAATAGATTTTTATTGTTGATGAACCGTTTTAATAGTTGATCACTGATAAACTTTTATCATTGATAAACCTCTATCACTAGTATACTATTTCTTACCTTAAACATTGATTGATATTTATTACTTATCAATATATATATATATATATATATTTATTGTCATTGTTGATGAACATTTTTTTTACATATATTATGAATAGACCAATAATATCTTCATTAGTGATGTGTTTTTTTCTTTTGTTATTAATGAAAGACTATTTTTATATCCACCAGCAACCAATTATATATGTTTCGAAGACTGTTTGACCATATACACATGTTTTGAGTGTGTGCACGTGCGTGTGCATATGTGTGGGATACGTTGCTATTAGTAATTTATTCTTATTTGCTTTATCAATTGTTTTGTTATTAATATTAAGTCATCACTGACTTACTAATTTTAATATTTTGATGTAATATATTGATGATAGACCAAATGGACATGTAAACAAACCATTAAAAGAAATTATAAAAATCGTCAAATATCATTGATATACCCCTTTTAACCCTATCGATTTTGTATATTGACGATATATAGAATTGATAGCATCTAGGTATACTAACAATAAAAAAAATATTAAAATGAAATTATATGTGATTAATATATCATTTCCCCCTATTGATAAGGTTTATGAATAAATAATAGATCTAATAACTAATAAGCATACAAACAATAATGAGTAGAAAACTAGGTGACATATTACTCTCCTTTTTGTGCAAATGAATAATACTAATAATATCAATAGAATAAAAAATTTATACATATTATAAATATTATGATAATAGATGTCTATTAGATGCTCATACTTAGTGTTCATTGACCATTTGTCATACCCCATTTCTCCAAGTATTGTCAATGTGTCTCAAGATTACACACTATTAGTGTTCATGTAATCCACCTCCTACTTGTCAAACTACCTATAAATAATGGCATTTGGTGGATTTTGTAAGACACACACATATTAGTAAGAAATCCAAAATGCTTGGAGGAAATTTTCATATTTTCCATTTCCTATAATTTTCTTTATTTAATTATTTACTTATTTTATTTTAAATATATTTTATTATTATATTATATTTCTCCATTGTGCTCCTCAATTTTACAATAGGTTATCAGCACGAACTCCTATCGTTTCCCTCGCTGAAGGTATGTCGTAAAGCTAGCTCAGTTTTTTCTCTTTATTATAATTAATAAATTAAATGTTATTTTATATTAGTAAATTTCTAATATAAATACAATATTTTGTGATAGTGTTGCTATCACAAACCTTAAGAAATTCGAGTTCACAACCCTTCACATTAATGGCAATAATTATTTGTCATAGCTACTCGATGCTGAAATCCACCTAGATGCTATGAACCTTGGGGAAACAATTAAATAAGAAAATATGGTATCCAGTCAGGACAAACCAATAGTTATGATTTTTCTTTGTCATCATTTCCACAAGGGATTGAAAATGGGATATCTTAAAATAAAATATCCTGGTATCTTGTGAAAAAATTTAAAAGAGAGGTATGATCATCAAAAAAACAATTATTCTTCCTAAAACTTGTTATGAGTGAATGCATTTAAGGCTACAAGATTTAAAATCAGTAAGTGATTACGATTCAACATTATCTAAAATCAATTTGAAATTGTTGTTATGCAGAGAGAAAATTATTGGTGTTGATATGTTAGAGAAGACATTTTTTACATTTCATGTCTCAAATATGCTTCTGCAGCAACAATACCAAAAGAAAGGTTTTAAACAATATTTTGTTTCATGTCTTCTCGTGGCCGGACAAAATAACGAGTTATTGATGAAAACTTATGAATCTTGACCAACTGGAATAACACTATTCCCTGAAGTGAATGTTGTGAATGTTAATAATCATGGTCGAGGTCATGGTCGCAATTGAAGTCATAACCATAAAAAAGGAAGAAATAATTATTATTTTCGTGGTAGTCATTCTAATCATTCAAATTTCAATAGACCACACAAAATGATGAGCACGAAAAAAGCTTCATAAGATAAGAGTCCAAAAAGTGTTAACAATGAATGCTTCCAATGTAGAATGACTAGGAATTGGTCACATACTTATCGTATGTCAACACACTTAGTTGACCTCTATCAAGCCTTCCTGAAGGAAAAAGAAAAAAATGTGAAAGCAAATTTTGCATACTAGGATAATGATATATTTGACTCATCCCATATGACAAATTTGGATGTGGTGGACTTCTTTGAATCTCCTGAAGAGATGATCGGCATAGTTGATAAAACATCAAGTGTTTCTTTTGACTTTGAAAATATATAAAAATGTTATTGTTTTTTTATCCATCTTGATGTTTTTTTCTCTTAGTAAATGTTAACTTTTGAATATTTCAAATATTTTTTTATTGTGATTATTTTCTTTTAATAAAGAAATCTGGATCATTTCCATATGTTGGGTGATTAAAAAAATGAGCAAAGAAGATCTATAGCAAACAATGAAACTATACATACAATACTTACAAGTAGAAAATAATTTTCCAAATTGATAATGCTTGAAGAAAAAGTCAATACAATATCAAGTTCTGCAAACCTAATTTAGAGGTTTTGAAAAGCAAATATTATTTTGCCTGGAGAAACAAAATTTACAATTGACAATGCATTGTTCTCTAGTCAATTAAAGAGAAATCCATTGGAAGAAAGAATAATATGAAGTATCTTTATATCATATTTACTGTCTCGTATGAAAAATGTATACTGGAAGAGTTACTTGCTTTATCTTTTGGATTATATTATACTCATATACAAGTAATTGAAATATATGCAACAATGAACTTGAAGTTCATGAATCCAGACATATTTAAAATTTGGCATGACTGATTGGGTCATCCAGGATCTATAATGATGAGGAGACTTATTGAGAATTTAAATGGACACCCATTGAAGAGTGAGAAGATTATTCAATCTAATGAATTATCTTGTGATGTTTACTCTCAAGGAAAATTAATAATTAAACCTGAAGGGATCGAATCCCATAGCAGAAGCATTGCGAACGTCTTGCATCTTGCAATTTGATTTTTACATAAAAAAAATTTAGTATACTAAAACAAAATATAAACATGTAATATAGCATGCTTTAAGGAAAAAAATTAGAACAATTCTTACCTTTGTAGATTCCCAAGCTTCACAAACAATCCTTTCGAAGTTCCAACCAATGACTCCTCCAAAGATCTTGATCACGAACGATTTCTTGAACAATCTCGAACACTAACATAAGAGTAACCTCGTTATTATCTACGATTCCAATAGAGGAATAAGTGGTATCCAATTATTGGGAGAAGGAGAGGACAAAAGGCTTTTGGAGAGTACAGAGGATTTTATTTGTGGCTTAGGAAAAATTTGCACAAATAAACTCCTATCCCAAAAGGGCTATAAGGAAGGCTTTATATAGGGAAAGGTAAGCCCTTTGTCCTAATCTTTTTCCTATTTTTCTTTTTCACAATTAATTAATTAATTAATACTTATTTAATTAATTCACATAGTTAAATAGCACTTATTTAATTTAATTAAATAATGATTTATACATTAAATTCAATTTAACGTGTATATATATTTAATTATCATAAATATCATATATTTATGTGCAATACCTCTCTATTAATTAATTCTTTGTGAATCTAATTTACTTGAATTAATTAATTGAATCTTATTCAAATATTACTTTCCAATTTAATTTGAATTATAGATCATATTCATAATCAATTATATATTAATCACATTAATATATAGTTTCCTTGAACAATTTAAATCATCCCTCTTTACTATCATTTAGTGAGGACCTAGTGGACCTGTAGATCAGAAGCTCAAACGATATGATATTAATTGGCTAAACTTATTAATCAAATTAATTAATATTCGTTAACTGTGGGTACACTCCACTAAAAATCCCCAGTTGCCTCTTCTAACTATAGATATATTTATGTGTCCACAGATATAGACCAATAATAGCAAGTTAGTCCTTCACTAGTGTTCGTAAATCCAACTGGGTCAAATTACCAGTTTACCCTTGGATTACCTTTAATTCCTTAAGTACTAGTGCTTCTCTAATGAACAACATGTTTATGGTTCAACCAATAAATAGAAATCCCTCCCAAGCCAATGAGAGAGTAGGGCCCTTTGTTCAAGTTCCGAAGACTCCACATAAGGGAACATTCATCTACTTACCCTTAAGGCGGGAATGAGCCAATTCCATCTTGTATTTTTATGTCCCAGCTCCCCACTCGGTCTTGTCCCCAAAATGGTAGGCATATTGAATTAGCGAACTAGCCACCCTCACCCATACAAATCAAAGGACAATCCTACATGAGCAGAAGTTCATAATATACTCAAAATTAAGACTAAGTTGCCTAGGTCATCCTATTAAAATAGTAACCTAACTAGTTAATGGCGTTACATCTAGAGGTTACTATTTTGCGGTCTAGTGTTATTCAAACTCATTGTATAAGATACCCCCACTCACATGTCAACTACACGAATGCGTTGGATCATTGTGTTTGTATTAAATACAAATAGCCATATACATAGTGTTACCAGGATAAGGTACCCAACCTTATCCCTATATTATAGATCCTTCAGGTTCTATCTTGAACATTCATCCCTGTATGTTTTTACATACAGTTCAAGACTCATCAGGCAGCCTTGGATGTTAATTTATTAAATTTAAGGTTATTAAGACAAAAATAGAACAATAACACAAACAATAATATTCATTAAATTAACATCTATAGCACTTTATTGATGACGATCAATTAATAACATTTACTATCTACGAGTTTTAGGGCATAAGACCCACCAAGACCATTACCAGCCAAAGTGGGAATTGACCCCCCTGCATTTTTAGAATGAATTTATGGTGATATATGTGGACATATTAACCCACCCGTTGGGTTTTATGTCCTAAAACTCGTGGTTTGTAGACTTTGAACATATTCTATTTTACAATAAAATTGTTATTGAGGTTTATTCAGTAAAGATATTATTGAATATGTGAACTGTACTTAAGAAACCTAAATTCAATAAACTAAGAACCCTTGGCTATTGCATGAATACTTGAACTATATGTAGAGACATAAAAGTAGATCAAGTTCAAGTAAATAGCCAAAACGGTCTATAGTATAAGGATTAGACCGGGTGCCTTATCCTGGGGACACTATGGATACGGTCCACTTTGTATTTGACACAAACGATGTGATCCTAAATCGTTTATGTGGAGACATGCGACTGGAGGCATCCTGTGCAATGAGTTTTTATAAGACCGGATTACAAAATAGTCACTTTTACTTTATAATGTCGTTTACTGTTAAGACTGACTATTTCAACACGATAACTAAGGTAACTCGATCTCAATCCTGAGTTAACAATAAACTTCTGTTTATTCGGGATTATCCTTTAATCTGTATGTGTGAGAGTGGCCCAATATCGCTGACTCAGTAAACCCCTATTTTAGGGATAAGACTGGGTAAATAGCTGAGGACATAGTCCTACAAGATGAAACTAACTTCTACCCGATTTTAGGGATAGTAGATAACTATTTGGCGTAAAATAGGTGTCATTAAATCTATCCACACAAAATAAATAAAATTTATAAAACTCTAACTACAACTAGAACTAACTTGTAGTAATAGTGGAAGTAAGAGGTCGATCCCAAGAGAACCGCAATTAATTGGCCTAAAAATAGACTATTTGAATTTCTAAATGCAAAAGATTAAATGGGGGATTTTTTTTGTTAAAAAAAAATTAAAAGAAACTAACTAAGCAAAAGACAAGAATTGATATAGGAAATTTATTGATGAGAGAAATAAGGAAGAGATTGTGAGATAAAATTCAATGGAAATGAAATCTTGGGGATTTTTATATAACTATGCAATTCTGTCATTGACTTAATAAGAAATCATGAATTAGATTATTCAATAGTTCATTAAGAATAAATTCCTAATGTCCTAATTAGTTAATTTCACAATTAACCCTAATCAGGTCTTAGTTGCTTCCTAAAGACATTTCACAATTAATCCCTAAATTGCATTAAACTCATGGGTTTTCTTAACTATTCCTATCTTGAAATCAAAAGACTTAAAATTCAAGATTGATTACATGAATATTCTAAATTAATAGATTCTTTAAAGAAAAGAGGAAAAGAAGTCCACATTTTCTATCAAGACTACTAATTCTTGCAATTACAACTACAATTTTGTTATAGAACTATGTAATTTTTGCATACAAAAATTGATTAATCTTGAGTCGTCAATTCAATCTTAATCAATTTTATTCTAAATCTAAGCAAGAATGTTCAAAAGAAAGTAATTACATGAAAGAAAATTCAAAAAAAGCCTCAAGAAAATGTCAAATTACATAGTTCCCCAAGAAAAAGATTTACCTACTCATGGAGGATGAAATTCTTTAAGCAATCCTCTGATAGATGTATATTGATACATGTCTGAGTACAAATCGACTCAATCTCACAGAAAATTACAAGAATCGCTCTTGAAAATCGAAATCTCTCTCTGAAAGAAATGGTTTTTCTTTCTTCTATGTTTTTCTCTATAGAGAATGATGGATTTTCTAAAAAATGATATCTGTCTGTATGGATCCCGTTTCGCTGAAGAACTGAACTCTTTGATACTATAAAAAAAAAAATGCCGCGAAGCTCATGGATGAATCGCGTCAAAATCTGAAAAGAAGAACGAACGCATTGAGTTTTTTTGTTTAATACTCGCTCCTCGACGCTCGACGGTGAATACTCGATCTTCAACGCTCGGGATGTTCTTTACTTGATTGCTTTAACTCGATGGAAAATGAATTAGAAGAAACTAGATGACTCGATGGAAAATGGTTGAATACTTGATAGTTTTTATTCGATGGTATTTGATAGTATTCTGCTAAATACTTGACGGTTGATGATCTAACAACCTTACTCGATGCTCTCCTAGGTGTTTACTCAATTCTTTTCAATTTTTTGATTTTCTAGGTCTTTTTTTTTTAATCTTTTTGGCATAATTTTCTTGTAATGACTCTAAAATAATTTGGGAATCATTTAATCCTACAAAATTAGCAATTAAAGCAAATAATCAACACAACTTTTGGGGAATTAACATAGAAAATATTCATCCTTTAAAAACCTAACAAAACACCCCTAACTATACTCTTGGTTGTCCCGAGCAAGTCTAAGCTAGAAATATGCATACGTTCATAAAAACATGATTGATTTTTTTTTTTTTAAGTTCAAAGTTTCATTCATTTATTCAAAATTGACAAATTCAAGTTGGTACATTTTCATCTTCACTTCCAAATGATCTATACATTCAAGTGTTTTGCATACAACGAATTGATTCTCATCTTTTTTCTCAACAATCAACGAAGTAAACATTTAGAAATTCAAAGTTTTGCTTACAAAAGGTTGAAGCTTATTTTGAAAAGAAAATGTCTTTTTCTTGCAAAATTATAAAAGAAAAGACTACCTAGTTTTAGTTTACTTAAAGGCCTAAACTAATAGAAAGGAGATATCCAACTTTCAATTCCTCTTCGTCCTACACTGGCCCGATTATTGATCTATGATGTATGTAACTTGCATTGGATAAAGGCAACTCTAATACAAGGGTGCTTTTTTATAAACTCACACACATCAAACGTAATTGAAATTTCTTCTACTTAGAGGGATAACTTTCACACTTGCACCGCCGAGAATCTATCACTCTTTTCTCGTGGGCCCTAATAGAAATACGATGAAGGTAGCTCTTTTCATCTCTACCCATGCACACACACACGTTACTGAAGATTTATGTTATTTTGTTATGTCAATTCGCAAGTTTGCCTCTCTTTTTTTTTTAGCAATTTTTTTTTTTTTTACACTAGGCCCTTTTTATTCCTCTATGTCTTGTCTTGCCTCTAAAACAAGATGGTTGTTTTTAGACCAAAGTTTGTCCTATCGGGGTAACAAAGAACATTAAGTAGATATGACTTTTCTAAGAGTTTAAAGGTTCTAAATAAATATAAAGACTAAGTATTCAATTCTTCTTAGTGAAGTTAAAAGGAAAAGAAAGTTTCTTTTGAAAAACGAGTTTCAAATTTTTGGTTGAAAAACTTTGAAGATCTAAAATTTTGTTTGTATCCTTACTAGAAAGAGTGCATCATTAAAATTTCATCAATAAGAATCAAGAGATTGAGTAAAAACAATTGATGCATAGAATCAAAGTGAATGAGATTCTTGAATGTACAAATATGAATCTATCAATTATGAATTTATTGAATTCAAGGCAAAAATAGTCTTTTAAAGATTAAAGAATTCAATAGACATATTTATCAAAATTATTCCATCGAGATGAATCAAAGCCTCAAATTTATTGAGATATATCAAAATCTATGTAATTAATCTAAGTAATCAACAATCTATTAATCTCGAGCTCAAAGGCCTGAGGGTTCCAGTTATGCAAAAATTTTAGGGGGCTATTTTTAAGTTAATCAAAGAATACTCAAAATAATAATAAAAACATGCAATGTTTACCTCCCAACATAAAGATGGAACATTGTCCTCGATGTTTTGAATAAGCAAATAAACTCAAGAAAGAAAAAAGAAGGGATGTAGAACGAAACTTCCCTAGTTTTATTGTTGATCATTTATTTGCTTGAGAGAGAATTTCCTTGCGTTTCTTTTTTTTTATTTGAGGACTCGTTTTTCTTTTATTGAGATAACCTACAAAGAAAAAGAAAAGAATCAATTATTCTATTTATGCTAAAAATAAGAAAGAGAAAAGGAATGAAAAAAAAATGAAAAGAAAGAAAAGGAAAAAAAAATTGTCCTATTTTTTGCATTTTTTTATCATCGTTTGCTCGATGTTGTTGAAGAGGGGTATCATGTGTATGAGGGATTAGCTAAACACAAGTCCAATTCGACTTGGTTTACATACCCTTCATTGTAGATTTTGAGCCCGTTCACCTTGAAGATTTTTCTTGTTTCAAGACTTTTTATTTCAACTGTACCATAAGAGAAAACGTTAGTAATTTCAAAAAGACCTAGTCACTTGGACTTGAGTTTCCAGAATTAACTATAATCTAGAATTGTAAAGCAAAACTTTTTGTCAAACTTTGAAGTCTTTTTTAATTAAACCTTTGTCATGAAAAGAAATGGTTTTCTCCTTGTAAATTTTTTAATTTTCATAAGCATTTTGTCTCAACTCTTCAATTTGTTATAGTTCTAGAAGTCTTTCCTTTCCGGCTTGGGTTAGATTCAAATTACATTGTTTCACTACCCGATACGCCTTTGTTCAACCTCTACTGGAAGATGGCATGCCTTGCCATATACAATTCTATACGGGGTTGTACCTATAGGCATCTTATAAGCGGTTCTATAAGCCCAAAGCACATCATTAAGTTTGGAACTCCAATCTCTTCTTTTCAAGTTCACAGTCTTTTCTAAAATATTTTTCACTTCTCTATTTTCTCTTGGCCATTTCTTTGAAGATGATATGGGGTTGTTACACGATGGTGAACTCCATATTTCCTCAACAATGCTTCTATGGTCCTATTACAAAAATGTGTCGCTCGATCGCTTATAATGGCTCTAGGAATTCCAAATCTAGAGAATATGTTATTTTTAAGAAATTTTGAAATGATAGATGAATCATTTTTTCTAGTGGGATTGCTTTGACCTACTTGGAAACATAATCAACTGCAAGTAAAATATACAAGTATCCAAACGAAGAAGGAAATGGACCTATGAAATCTCAACCCCAAATGTCAAAAATTTCACCAACAAGAATAGGATTAAGGGGCATTTCATTTCTTTTAGATAAAAATCCAGATTTTTGACACTTTTCAGAAGACTTACTATAAGCATACAAATCAGCAAAAAGATAATCCTAGAATAGTCTTGAATCTAAGATTTTTCTAGCGGTTCATTTAGGACTGAAATGACCACCACATGCCTATTCATGGCAAAATGATAGAACATACTCAAATTTTTCATTAGGGACACATCTCCTAATGATTTGATCAAAACAAAATTTTCATAGGTAAGAAGGATCCCATACATATTATTTAGAGTCGCCTTTTAGTTTAGACTTTCTAGACCAAGACATGTTAAGAGGAAACTTACCTATGACAAGGTAGTTTACCATGTCGGCGCACCATGGTAAGAAGGAAGACACCTTGAAAAGATGTTCATCTGGAAAGTCTTCTCTAATAGGTATTAGTTATTCTTCTCGTTTGATTCGACTTAGATGATCTGCCACTGAATTTTTGGATTCCTTTCTATCTTTGATGGTTATGTTGAACTCTTGTAAAAGGAGAATCCATCTGACAAGTCTCGGTTTTGATTCTTTCTTCGTCATTAAGTATCTAAGAGCAGCATGGTCAGTATAAATGATTATTGGAAAACCAAGAATGTAAGATCTAAACATATCTAAAGTAAAAATTATAGAGAGAAATTCTTTTTCTATTGTTGAATAGTTGATTTGAGATGAGTTTAATGTTCTTTGTGTGAAACAAATCACATGACATTTCTTGTCAACTCTTTGTCCAAATACTGCCACACTGCTAGGTTACTAGCACCACACATGATTTCAAATGTGAGTCCCATCGGGGTGGCTAAAGGATTGGAATTGATGTCAACTTCTCCTTAAGTGTGTCAAAAGCTTCCTTGCATTCTTTGTTGAAATTGAATACGACATCTTTTTGAAGAAGGCTTGATAGGGGAAGTGCAATTTTGGAAAAATCCTTGATGAACCTCCTGTAGAACCTTACACTACCAAGAAAAGAGCGAACTTCCCTAATATTTTCAGGATAGGGAAGGTTAGCTATGACATTTATCTTAGCCTTATCAACTTCTATGCCCTCGGAAGATACAAGGTAACCTAACACTATTCCATGAGAAGCCATAAAATGACATTTTCCATAATTCAAAATTAAATTTTTTTTCTATGCATCTTTTCAAGATCAAACTCAAATTGTCCAAACAATCTTCGAAAGAACTACCATACACAGTGAAGTCGTTCATGAAAATTTCTATGCATTTTTCAACATAATCAGAGAATATGCTCATCGTACATCTTTAAAATGTACCTGAGGCATTACATAGCCCAAATGGCATTCTTCTAAATGCATAGGTACCATAAGTGCAAGTAAAAGTAGTCTTTTCTTGGTCCTCCTATGCTATAGATATTTGATAGAATCCAGAAAAACCATTAAGAAAATAAAAATATGGCTTCCCGGCTAACCGTTCAACCATTTGATCAATAAAAGGTATAGAAAAATGGTCCTTTTTTCTTATCTCGTTGAGTTTTCTAAAGTCTATACATATTCTCCAACCGTTCTACACTCTCATGGGAATCATTTCTCCTTTTTCATCTTTAATAATGGTCATGCCGGTCTTTTTCAGTACTACATGTATTGGATTTACCCATTGACTGTCTGGGACTGAGTAGATTATACCGGCATCAAGTAGCTTAAGAATTTCTTTATGAACAATTTCCTTCATGGTTGGATTTAGCCTTCTTTAAGGTTGAATAGTTACCTTAGCTCCATCCTCTAGAACGATTTTGTGCATGCAAAAGGAAGAACTTATCCCTTTGATATCTTCTAAAGTCCAACCAATTGCCTTCTTGTGGTCCTTCAATGTTTCCACTAGTGAACTTTCCTGAGAAGATGTGAGTTCTCTAGATATGATCATAGGAAAGGCTTTTTCTTCTACTAGGAAAATGTACTTGAGGCGAGAAGGAAGAGCCTTAAGTTCGATTCCTTGTACCTGAGATTCCACATCATCATCATTAGAGGGGTTATCATTCAAATCAAAATCATCGGAAGTAAAGTAAAAGTCAAACAAAGAGTCGTCATTTTCAAGGTTGATGGAGGAACAACCAAACAATCCAAAATTTTATCAATTAAAAATAACAATTAATCAAATACGTCGCACGTATCAATTGAACAAAGAGACAAATATTCTTCAGGAAATTTTATGGCATCATAAATGTTGAAAGATTTCACCTCTCCGTCAAATTTTACTGAAAATGACCCTTTATCTACATCTATTCTTGTTTTTGCAGTTTTCATGAAGGGTCTACCAAGTAGAATATTAGAAGAAGAAGTAGAGTAAGGTTCATCCATTTTTAGAATGTAAAATCAACAGGAAAGATTAATTCTCCGATACTCAACAAAACATCTTCAACAATGCCTAAGGATTGAATGTATGACCTATCCGCTAGTTGTATGTAAACATTCATTTTTTGTAGGCCATTCAATTTGCGATCATAGAAATGAAAAAGGAATTACATTTATTGATGCACCTAACTCTAGCATGGCATGAGTGATAATTCTATCTCTAATTTTGCATGGTAAGGTAAACATTCCCAGATCTCTATTTTGAGGCATATCTTTTTTAAGCAAAGTAGAGACATTCTTACTAATAGTTATTCTCTCATATTCCTTCCCTTTTCTTTTCTTAGTACACAAGTCTTTTAGCAATTTAGCATACCTAGATATTTGTTGAATAGCATTAAGCAAAGGGATATTAATTTATACCTTTTTGAACATCTCAATTAGCTCATGGTCAACATCTTCTACCTTAGGTCTCGCTAATCTACTAGGGAATGGTGCCTTGGGTACATACGACTATACCTTAGTGGGAGAATAATCAAATACCTCGGGAAAAATAGGAGTCTCTTTTGGCTCACTTACCTTGCTCTCTTGTTCTTTCATTACCTTTTCTTTCCTCTTGAGAGGAGATTGAACCGAGGTTGCATCTTGAGAGGAAGAGGGGGTTTTCTTACCATTTCTTAGAGTGATCGCGCTTACGTTTGCATTCCCTAATTGAGCGGGAAGCTGTTTAGATGATTTAATCTCAAGCTTGCTTACCACAGCTGCAAGTTGTGTGATTTGAGTGCCCAAGTTTGTGAAGCCTTGTCTAGTCTCTTGTTGAAAGGATTTAGTGTCTTGTTGAAGTTGTTTGGTTTCTTGATGAAGTTGAATGTTATCCTTTTACAAATTGTGGAGTTCCTGTTGAAATTTAATAAATGGTTAGCAAGGGTTTTTACTACATCTTCTAGACATATACCTGAGGACCTTGAGGAAGATAGTGGGTTACGGTTCTCATATGGCCCTTGAGATCCCCACTTGAAATTGGGATGATCTCTCCATCCTTGGTTATATGTTTACCCATGGGGGTCATATTTTCTCTGAAATCTACCAATGGCATTGACTTAGGCTTGTGGGCAAGCCTCAGAATTGTGACCAACTAAACCACACGCCCCGCACGGTTTGACTTGAGGAAGACCTCCTTGGGCTACCTGAGTAAAAAGAGAAACTAGATTAGATACATGCGATCTAAGCTCACTTACCTCACTAGATTGAACAACTGAGTCAACAAGAGTCCTTGTCCAAAAATTTTGAGAGTTCTCCGCCATGGTTGATATGAGTAGGCTCGCTTCAATAGGTGTTTTGTCTGCTAGAGCTCCACCGGGGGCAACATCTATCTTGCTTCTCTCGAACAGGAGTAAACCTAAATAGAAGTATTGAATTAGATATTGCTCAGAAATTTAATGGTGTGGAAAAAATGCATATAACTGTTTGTATCTTTCCCAATATTCATACCAAGACTCCCCTACACTTTGTTTAATTCCATAAATCTCTTTTCTTATGTTATGAGCTTTAGATACCGAAAAGAATTTTTCTAAAAAATTCTTTTTAACCCATTCCACATAGTAATAGAACCCGCTAGTAGGTAGTATAGCAAATCCTTAGCCACATCCTTCAAGGACAAGGAGAAGGCTCTAAGGTTGAACTGCTCTTGTGTCACTCCATGAGGACGCATCCCATCACAAAAAAGGTGGAACTCCTTCATGTGCTTGTGTGGGTCTTCGCCGGGTTGCCCCCTAAAAGTTGGAAGTAAATGTACTAGCTCCAGTTACAGTTCAAATGGGACAGATGCCTCTGGTTATACAATGCAAAGCGATTGTTGATTATAATCTAGTTCTGCTAGCTCACACAAAGTTTATTCTCTTATTTCACCCATGATGTTTGGTTGTGGTTCTTCTTCTTCTTGATCTAACTCTTCAAATTCTTCTTGCTCTCTTCTAGCTCTTTCCCTTTGTAATCTTCTCTCCTCGTGGTCGATATCTACAATCAAATCATAAAGTAAACTCCGAGAGGAGCAGTCATCACAAAAGGAAAGTTTAAAACCTACTATTTTTTGTTTTATTATTTCATTTTTTTATTATATTTTTTATACGGAATTCAAAAATTCTAAAAGGCTAATTGCTTGGATCCCCAACAACGGCGCCAATTTGTTCGACGTAACGTAGGTGTCGTTAAATCTATTTACCCAAAACAAATGAAATTTATAAAACTTTAACTACAACTAGGACTAACTTGTAGTAATAGTGGAAGTAAGAGGTCGATCCCAAGAGAACTGCAATTAATTGGCCTAAAAAAAGACTATTTGAATTCCTAAATGCAAAAGATTAAATGGGAGAATTTGTTTATCTAAAAAAACCTAAAAGAAATTAACTAAGAAAAAGACAAGAATTGATATAAGAAATTTATTGATGAGAGAAATAAGGAAAAGATTGTGAGATAGAATTCAATGGTTTTCGTAACTATTCAATGGTTTTTATATAACTAGGCAATTCTATCATTGACTTAATAAGAAACCATGTAATTACATTATTCAGTAGTTCATTAAATATAAATTCCTAATGCCCTAATGAGCTAATTTCACAATTAACCTTACTCTAGGTCTTAATTGGTTCTTAAAGACATTTCACAATTAATCCCTAACTTGCATTAAACTAATGGGTTTTCGTAACTATTCCTATCTTGAAATCAAAAGACTGAAAATTTAATATTGTTTACATGAATGTTCTGAATTAATAGATTCTTTAAAGAAAAGAGGAAAAGAAGTCAACATTTTCTATCAAGACTACTAATTCTTGGAAAATGGTTGAATACTCGATAGTCTTTATTCGATGGTATTTGACAATATTCTGCTAAATACTCAATGGTTGATGATCCAACAGCCTTACTCGATGCTCTCTTAGGTTTTTACTCGATTATCTTCAATTTTTTGATTTTCTTAGTCATTTGTTTATCTTTTCGGCACAATTTTTTTTGTAATGACTCCAAAATGATTCGGGGATCGTTTAATCCTACAAAATTAGTAATTAAAGCAAATAATCAACACAATTTTAGGGGAATTAACATATGAAATATTCATTCTTTAAAAACCTAACAATAGGTTGCTATTTTAAGTGTTGACTTCCGGTCTTGAACACCCCACCCTCTCATTGGCCTAAGAGGGACTCGGTTTGGTGGTTGGACCACAAACCAATTGTTCATTAGAGAATCAATGGGACTTAAGGAATAAGATGTATTTACAAGAGTAAAATGACAATTTTGACTCAGTTGTAATTACGAACAATCTGTGAAGGATCGGCTTACTAATCATGGTTATATCAAGTGGACAAAGATATATGTACAATGAAGAGGGTATGGCCACTGGGCTTTAGTGGAGTGTCTTGGTAGTTAACGAATGTTGGTTAATTAGGTTAAAGAGTTTAGCTAGTTAATCTCGAATCGTTGGAGCTCATGATATGTTGGTCCATTAGGTCCCATTACTAGCTCATATCAGACTAAATCTTAGGACAGTGTGATGAGAGAATTTGAAATGTTCAAATTTGTTTTAGGGAATAAATGTTAATTATATACGATATAATTAACGGTTTTATTATTGAATCAAACAAATTGGAGAGTTGTATACACGTGAATGAGAATTCATGTTGGGATTGGTGTTTAATTAAATGAATTTTTTATATTAAATTAATTTGATTGATTTGATTATTTAATTAATTATTAGAATTAGTTTTATTTAAAATTTTTAAAAAGAAATTAATTTTATTTAAAATTAATTATATTTGAGTTAATTTTATTTAAAATTAAAATTTGAATTTATGAAGTTCAAATTTAAAATTAAAATTCATTTTAAAACAAGAATTTGTGAAATTCATTAGTGAGAAAATCTCACATTTCTCACTAACTTAAACACCTATTTTCACTTTCTTTTCGGGTGTTTTGCTGTCAAATTGTGTCAAATTGTCATGCAATTTGATGGCATGATTTTCTTCTTTAAATAGAAGGAATTTTAATTGTTAAAAACTTTATGCAATTTTATTTTTTGTAAGAAGAATTATTCTCTCCAAGTTATATACACCGAAATACTCTCAATCTCAAAATTTTCTTCAAATCTCATCACAAATTGAATTCCACAATCCGTTCTAAGGCTGAAGAATAACAGAGAAGATTCTAGCGATGGTCCATGAACCGTTCGTAATCAGAATTTTTCAAGAGATTGCACCAATTTGGAGTTTCTACGAAGGATGTATTTTTTAAACCCCAATTTCTTGTTGTGAACTTGCATGCTTAATTCCTAAAATTAATGTAGTTAGAGTGTTTGGAATTTTGATTACTTCCGCATGCTTGTAGTTTATTTTTACACCACCAAGTGGACTATTTAATATTTTATGGTATTAATAAACGCATCCAGCAGATGGTCACACGTGTGCTTATTATCAAGTTGAAATCTTGCATTTGCAAGATTACTTGCTCAAATAATTAAGTTAAGAGCACAATTTTCTAATTATACAATTAAGACCATTTATCTTGATAATGATGGTGAATTTAGAACCCAAGCTTTTGATAATTATTGTATGTCAATTGGGATAAGTGTTGAACTTCTTGTAGCTCATGTTCATACACAAAATGGTTTAGCATAATCATTTATAAAACATTTGCAATTAATAGCTAGACCATTTCTTATGAGAGCTAAACTTTCTACATATATATGGGGATATGCTATTTTGCATGCTGCATCACTTGTACGCATTAGGCCAGTAGCTTATCATAAGAACTCAACCACAATGCACTAAGATGGGTCTCCAAAGGAGATTAGGAATATATGTTGGATATGATTCCCCACAATTATTAAATATCTTAAACCCCTGATGGGAGATGTATTTACTGCACAATTTACTGATTGTCATTTTGATGAGACAAATTTTCGAACATTAGAGGGATGAATTAAGAAGTTGGAAAAATAAATTGCATGGAATACATCGCTATTGTCTCATTTAGATTCCCGCATGGATGTATAAACTGAAATTTATAAGAAATTCATTTGCAAAATATAGCAAACCAATTACCAGATGCAAAGAAAATAACTAAATCACATATACCAGCTGCAAATGTTTCATAAAAAATTGATGTCCCAACACAATAAGTTGTCACTAATGAATCTAGAACACGCTAGAAGCGTGGTAGACTAGTGGGTTCCAAAGATAAAAACCCTAAAAAATGAACAGTAATTAATAGTAAAATAGACTTGGTTGAGGATGTAAATACCGATGAAGAATCCTTGACGTGACTAGTGAGGAAGGTGAAATACCTACTGATAATAATGAGATCTTAACAGGAAAAAGATGGAACAAACTAATGTAGTTATTGACATCAATTTTGCCTATAATGTTGTTCTTGACATTATTTCCAAAATGAGGATCCTGTATCAAAATCTATTGAAGAATGTCGACATAGAAAAGATTGACTTTAGCGAAATGAGCAATCGGGGCAGAATTAAACTTACTTTCAAAATGTCGGATTTTTGGACCAAAAGGTGTTAAACCCGTGGGATACAAATGAGTATTTTTAAGAAAAAGAAATTAAAATAATGTGGTCATAAGATATTAAGCAAGACTAGTTGCATAAGGTTTCTCACAAAGACCTGATATTGATTATGAGGAGACACATTCTCCAATGGTGGATGCAATTATGCTAAGATATCTAATTGGTCTGACTGTGTATCAAAATTTAGACATACATCTTGTGGATGTCGTCACAACATATTTATATGGATCTCTTGATAATCATATTTATATGAGAATCCCAGATAGATTTAAGGTATCTGAAATGTATAAATCAAATTCCCGGGAATTGTATTCAATAAAGTTAGAGATGTCATTATATGGATTGAAACAATCAGGACGAATGTGGTACAATCGCCGAGTGGAATTTGTTAGGTTGTATGTCCTAAAACTCGCAGTTTGTAAACTTAAATATATTCTATTTTGCAATAAATATGTTATTGAGATATATTCAGTAAAGTTGTTATTGAATATGTAAAAAATGTTGGAGTTAGCATGCAATTAGTGGAAGCAAACAGAATCATTAAGCACTCTAATTCATCAATTTTAGCAACTAAGAAAGCATGTTTATAGATTAGAAAAGAGGGTTTCTGATATACCTTTGTAGAACTCCTTTAATCCACAAAATTCAACTTTAATCTCCTGAGCAACAAGGTGTGGACCACCACTTGACCTTCCCTACTATGCTCTGGGACCATAGATTGGATTGTGAGATCCAAAATGAGTTGAAATTACAGGGAATTATGAGGGAAAGACTAGTTTTAGTAATGCATGCCCTTATATCTCAGTTGAACATGATCCTATTTTATCCAAGTCTCTCATGCAATATAATTTCATAAAAGATTGACTCCAAATAGCTCAACCTATAGTGGAATATGAGTGTTTAAAGTGGAATGAACCCACTAAAATGGAAATTTTGATTTTAAAATCAATTTTATTTCAAAATCAAATTTTCAAATTTTAATCTAAATTTTCAAATTTTAAATTAGAACAAAATTTTATTTTATAATTTTGAATTTATAAAATCCATATTTCAATTTTAAATAAAATAAAATTCAAATGATTAATTTTTTAAAATTAATTTAAATAATTAATTGAACAATTTAATTAGTTAAAATAATTTAATATCCAATATTAAATTATTTACACCACCTTCTACAATCATGAATCCTCATTCATGTAATTTTAATATTTAAATCATATTTAAATATTATCCATTTCTCCAATTTCGTTTAATTTGATAATAAACATGTATTTATATCGTATATAATTTATGATTCCCTCAATTTGAATTTAAACATTTCAAATTCTCTTATCACGCTATTCTAAGGTTTAATCCGTTTGTGAGCTAGTAGAGGGACATAATGGACCTACAAATCATGGGCTCTAACGATCTGAGTTTAACCAGCTAAACTCTTTAACCCAAATTAACCAACATTTGTTAACTATCGAGTCACCCCACTAAAGCCTAGTAGTTGCACTCCCCCCACTGTAGATATAATTGTGTCCACTCGATATAACCATAATCCGTAAGTTAACCCTTCACAGGTTGTTCGTAATAACGATTGGATCAAAAGTTGTTTTACCCCCGAGATTACATCTTGTTCCTTAAGTCCCACTGATCCTCTAATGAACAATTGATTTGTAACCCAATCACTAAGTCGAGTCCCTCTCAGGCCAATGAGAGTGTGGGGCCCCTTGTTCAAGACCCAGAGTCAACACTTAAGGGAACAACCTCTCTACTATCCTAAAAGAAGGTAGGAGTGAATTCCATCTTGCACCCTATGTCCCCAGCTATCAACCCAGTCTTACCCCTGAAATGGGAAGCTTATTGAGTTGACGCTATTGAGTCAACCCTCACCTATGCAAATCTAAAGATCATCCAGAATAAACGGAAGTTCATAGTTAGCTTAAGATTAAGGTCAAGTTATCTCAATCATCGCTTTGAAATAGTCAGTCTTAAACAGTAAACATCATTATAAAGTAAGCGTGATTTATTTCTTGGTTCGATCTTATACAAACTCTTTGCATAAGACACCCTCACTCGCATATCTCTACATTAATGAATAAGGATTACTTCGTTTGTAGCACTTTACAACAATTATAACATCTACCAAGTGGGCCACATCCAATAGTATCCTCAGAATAAGGTACCCAGCCTTATTTGTATACTATATACCATGTTGGCTATTTACTCGAACTTGATCCACTCTCATGTCTCCGCATAAAGTTCTAGTACTCATGTAATAGTCGTGCATCTTAGTTTATTGAATTTATGTTATTTCGAAAATGAAATGAGCAATTCAAATATTCAATAGCAATTTTATTGAATCAAACTTCAATAACATCTATATTCATTAATAGAATAAGTTTATTGTTTACAAACCACAAGTTTTAGGACATAAAACCCAAATAAAAAAGCACTTGTAAAAGTCTAAATCCAATAAACTAAAGAACCTTTGACTTTAACATGAATACTTGAACTTTATATAGAGACACAAAAGTAGATCAAGTTTGAGTATATAACCAAAACGGTTTATAAGTATAGGAATAGGGTTGGGTACCTTATCTTGGAAACACTATGGATGCGACCCCACTTTGTATTCAAGACAAACGATGTGATCCTGAATCGTTTATATAGATACATGCGAGTGGAGACATCCTATGTAAAAAAACGTTTGCATAAGATCGGACTACGAAATAGTCATTTTTCTTTATAATATCATTTACTGTTAAAACTGACTATTTCAACTCGATGACCTAAGGTAACTCAATCTTAATCCTGAGCTAACTATGAACTTCTGTTTATTCAGGATTATCTTTTAATATGAATTGGTGAGAGTGGTTCAACAGCACCGACTTAATAAGCCACCCTTTTTAGGGGTAAGACCGGGTAGATAGTTGGGGACATAGTTCTGCAAGATGGAATTCACTTCTACCTGATTTCAGGGTTAGTAGATAGGTCGTTCCCTTAAGTACTGACTGCTAGTCTTGAACAAGGGGCCTCACCCTCTCTATGATTGAGAGAGAGACTCGGTTTATTGGTAGGACCATAAACCAATTGTTTATTAGTGGATCAATGAAGACTTAAGAAGCAAGATTTATTACAGGGGTAAAATGGTAATTTTGACCCAGCTGTAATTACGAACAACCTGTGAATGATCGACTTGCTAATCATGGTGAAATCATGTTGACAGAAATATATCTATAATGAGGATAGTGTAGCTATTGGGCTTTCATGGAGTGTCCCGGTAGTTAACGTATGTTGGTTATTTAAGATAAAGTGTTTAGCTGGTTAATCTCGAATCGTTGGAGCTCATGATCTATCAGTCCATTAAGTCCCCCTGCTAGCTCATATCGGACTAAACCTTAGAATATATTCAAAGTGTTCATATTCGAATTAAGGAATCAACGTTAAATATATGCGATATATTTAATGGCGTATCATTCGATTGGGAATTGAATGATTAAAGAGAGAGTTGAAGATATTTAAATAAGATTTAAATATAAAAACTATGAATAAAGATTTATTGGGATTAGTGTTGGATTTAATAATTGAATAATAAACTAAATTAATTAAATTGTTTAACTAATTATTTAATATTAATTACTTGAATTAATTTTGAATTAAATGGAATTAATCAAAGTTGGACAAAGTCAAATGTTAACTTTACCAAGCTTTGAAGGTCAAAGATCAGAAGTTAACTTCACTAAGTGAAAAATTCTAAAATTAGTTTTGAATCGAAATTGTATTTAATTAAAATTTGACTAAAATAAAATGTTGACTTCAAAATAGTCAAAAGTCAAATTGTTGACTTCACTTAGTGGAAAGATTTAAGAATGTTTTTTAGTGGAAAAATCCAACTTTTAGTGAATTAGTAAGTAATTCTTTTTGCAAAGTATTGATTCCACAAAATGCCATTTTTCTCACTAATTTGAGTGTATTTGGAAGTGTCAAAATTTGGTTAACTCAATTTTGCATGAATTGCATGTAATTGCTCTATAAATAGGATGCTTTGATGGAAATTAAATCTTCTTGGCCATTTGGTGAATTTCAAATTTGTTGAAAAACAAATTCTTCTTGGCAACTTAAAGATTCTAAAAGAGTTTTAGAAATTAAGTCCTCAATTCTCTCTCAATTTCTATACAAAATTCATCCCTACAAAGTCATTCATCGGATTCCACCATCCCAATCTAGGGTAGAAAAATAGTCGATACGACTCTCATGATGGTTCATAGTTAGTTTGTGAGGAGATTCGAGCGAAAGGTGGTCAATTTGGAGCTACAAAGGTTGTAACTCAAACTCTAATTTCAAGGTTATTTGCATGCATGTTTTATCTTTAAAATTAATGAAATTTACAGTGTTTAAGATTCAAATTGTTTCTGCATGTACGTTGTTTATTCTTACATATATTTGTTGAAAGAAGTATATCAAAATAATCCAATATCTCCATGTATTTTTATAAAGAAATCACAGTCAGGATTTGCTATCATAATTGTATATGTTGATGATTTAAATATAATTAGAACTTCTGAAGAAGCTTTCAAAGGCAATATAATATCTTAAGAAAGAATTTGAAATGAGAGATCTCGAAAAAACAAAATTTTTCTTTGGCTCGCAAATTGAGCATTTAACAAATGGGATATTTATTTATCAGTCAACTTCTATAGGAAAAATTTTGAAAATATTTTATATGGACAAAGCACATCTATTGAACATTCCAATGGAAGTTCGTTCACTAGATGTGAAAAAAAGATATATTTCGACCTCGAGATAATAAGAAAGAACTTCTTGGTCCTGAAATACCATATCTTAGAGCAATTAGTCTTGCTAAAAATACAAGACTAGATATTGCATTTTCAATAAATTTATTAGTAAGATATAGTTATTCTCCAATAAAAAGACATTAGAATGGAATTAAGCATATACTCCATTATCTCCAAGGAATGATTGATATGTGGGTTTGCTTTATTCAAATAAATTAAATTTTGATCTAGTTTGTTATGTAGATTTTGGATGTTTATCTGATCCACACAAAGCTAGATCTCAAACAAGTTATCTATTCACATGTAGAGGAACTGTTGTATCGTGACGATAAGTGAAATAGACCTATTAGCTACTTCCTCAAATCATGCTTAAATTCTTGCAATTCACAAGGCTAGTTAGGAATGTGTATGGCTAAGATCAATGACTCAGCGCATTTGTGAAAAATGTGGCTTGTCTTTTAATAAAAATCTTCCAAAAATATTATTCGAAGACAACACAATATGTATATCCTAAATCAAAGAAGAATATATTAAAGAAGATAGAACAAAACATATTTCACTAAAGCTTTTTCTGCACTCATGATGAAGAAAATGGTGACATTACTGTACAACAAATTTGTTCGAAGGATAACCTGACACACTTATTTACAAAATCATTACCAATTGCAATATTTGAAAAATCGGTGCACAATATTGGATTGCGACGACTCAAAGATCTTAAGTGATGTTTTCATGAGGGGGTGTAAAAATATTGTATTTTTTTATGTGTATATTATATGAAATATCTACTCTTTTTCTTTCACTAGGGTTTTTTTCCATCGAGCTTTTCATAGTAAGGTTTTAATGAGCATATTTCATATATATAATAGGCATCTAAAGGGAAGTATTATAAATGTTATGATAATAGATGCCTATTAGATGTTCATGCTTAGTGTCCATTGACCATGTGTCATACCTCCATTTCTCCGAGTGTTATCCATGTGTCTCAAGATTACACACTATTAGTGTCTATGTAATCCACCTCTTACTTGTCAAATTACTTATAAATAATGGCATTTTGTGGGTTTTGTAAGACACACATTGGTAAGAAATCCAAAAGGCTTCGAGAAAATTTCCATATTTTCCATTTCCTATAATTATCTTTATCTAATTATTTAGTTATGTTATTTTATTTTATTTGAAATATATTTTATTATGATTATCATATTTTCTTCATATCCGTGTTTTATTGAGCTTCTTGATATTACAACAATACGAGTAATATTTCACCTAGGTTTTCTATCGATTATTATTATTAATATATATATATTTTTTAATATATCTAATAAGAATGAAACATGCAAACAATTGTCAATTAATAAAAAATATAGATATTTGTTATGAAAATGAGGAGCACAATGGGAATACAGATATGGAAAAATTTAATATAATAAAAATAAATAAATAAAAACTAAAATTATAAAATTGGACAATGGGAGTGTTTTGTGGAATTTGGTGTGGATTTCTTACCACTGGATATATAATTTTAAGATCTACCAAAGGTCACTATTTATAGGCAAAGTGGTAAGTAGGATGTGAACGTACATGGACACCAAACATGAATTACTATAAGTCACATGAACAACATGAATGGTGACACATGGCTTTTGGGACACTAAGCTATTGACATCTATTTTTTTATTATAATATTCATAATACTCCATCTTAGATGCCCATATATGTATGAAATATGCCTCATTAAAACCTTACTAGGAAAAAACCAATGGGAAAAAACTCTAGTGAAGGAAAAAAGTACATATTTCATATAATACATACTCCTAAAAAAATACAATATATTTACTCCCCCTCATGAAAACATCACTTAAGATCTCAGAGTCACCGCATTCCAATGTTATGCATCAATTTTTCAAAAGTTGTGTTTGGTAATGTCTTTGTAAATAAGTCTGCCAGGTTATCCTTTGAACAAATTTGTTGTATAGTGATGTAACCATTTTCTTCAAGATCACGAGTGTAGAAAAGCTTCGGTGAAATATGTTTTGTTCTATCTCCTTTAATATATCCTCCTTTGATTTGGGCTATGCAAGCTGTGTTGTCTTCGTATAATATTGTTGGAAGATTTTTATTAGAAGACAAGCCATACATTTCACGAATATGTTGAGTCATTAACCTAGTCATACACATTCTCGACTAGCCTCGTTAATTACAAGAATTTCAACATGATTTGAGGAAGTGGCCGTTATAGTCTGTTTCACCGATCGCCATGATATAGTAGTTCCTCCACATGTGAACAAATAACCTGTTTGTAATCTAGCTTTATGTGGATCAGATAAATATCTAAAATTTTCATAACCAACTAGATCAAAATTTGATTTATTTGAATAAAACAAACCCATATCGATTGTTCCTTGGAGATAACTAAGTATATGCTTAACTTCGTTCCAATGTCTTTTTGTCGGAGAAAAACTATATCTAGCTAATAAATTTATTGAAAATGCAATACCCGATTTTGTATTATTAGCAAGATACATAAGTGCACAAATTGCATTAAGATATGGTACTTCAGGACCAAGAAGTTCTTCATTATCTTCTCGAGGTTAAAATATATCTTTTTTTATATCCAATGAACGGACTTCCATTGGAATATTTAATGGATGTGCTTTGTTTATATAAAATCTTTTCAAAATTTTTCCTATATAAGTTGACTGATGAATAAATATTCCATCTGCTAAATGCTCAATTTGCAAAACAAGGAAAACTTTTGTTTTTCCAAGATCTTTCATCTCAAATTCTTTCTTAACATATTATATTTCCTTTGAAAGCTCTTCAAGAGTTCCAATTATATTCGAGTCATCAACATATACAGTTATAATAGAAAATCCTGATTGTGAATTTTTTTTTTTTTTATAAAAATGCACTGACATATTGGATTGTTTTTATATCCTTCTTTTAATAAATATCCACTCAGCCGATCATACCACATCCGTCCTAATTGTTTCAATCCATATAGTGATCTCCGTAACTTTATTGAATACCATTCCCAAGAATTTGATGTATATGTTTTAGGTACCTTAAATTCTTCTGGAATTCTCATATAAATATTATTTTCAAGAGATCCATATAAACATATTGTTACTACATCCATAAGATGCATATTTAGACTTTAATGCACAGTCAGGTCAATTAAATATCTTAATGTAATTGCATCCACTACCGAAGAATACGTCTCCTAAAAATCAATACCAGGTCTTTGTGAAAAACCTTGTACAACTAGTCTTGCTTTATATCTTGTGACCTCATTATTTTTATTTTTTTTCGTCACAAATACCCATTTGTATCCCACGGGTTTAACACATTCTGGTGTTCGAACTACTGGTCCAAAAACCTGACATTTTGAAAATGAGTTTAATTCTACCTCGATTGCTTCTTTCCACTGAAGCCAATCTTTTCTATGTCGACATTCTTCAACAGATTTTTGTTCAGAATCCTCATTTTCAAATATAATATCAAGAGCAACATTATATGCAAAAATGTTGTCAATAATTACATTAGTTCGATTCCATCTTTTTCCTGTCATGACATAATTTATTGAAATTTCATTATTATCTTTAGGTATTTCACCTTCCTCACTGATCATGTCGAGGATTTCTTTATGGGTATTTACATCCTAAACCAAGTCTTTTTCACTATTAATTATTTTTCATTTTCGAGGATTTTTATCTTTGGAACTCATTAGTCTACCACGCTTCTACCGTGTTCTAGACTCATTAGTGACAACTTATTGTCTTAGAATATCAATTTTTTATGGAACATTTGCAGCTGGTATATATGATTTAATTACTTTCTTTGCATCTATAAATACATCTGGTAATTGATTTGCTATATTTTGAAAATGAATTATTTTCTAAACTTCAAGTTCACATTGATCTGTACGGGGATCTAAATGAGACAATAACGATGTATTCCATGTAATTTCTTTTTCCAACTTCTTAATTCTTCCCTCTAATGTTGGAAATTTTGTCTCATTAAAATGATAATCAACAAATTGTGCAGTAAATACATCACCCGTCAGGGGCTCAAGATATTTAATAATTGATGGGGAATCATATCCAACATATATTCCTAAGCTCCTTTGAGGACTCATCTTACTGCATTGTGATGGAGCAATTGGAACATATACTGAACTTCCAAAAATTCTCAGATGGAAAATATTTGGATCATGACCATAAGCTAATTGTAATGACGAGTACTTATGATAAGCTATTGGCCTAATGTGTACAAGTGACGCTGCATGCAAAATAGCATGTCCCCATTTTGACTTGATAATAAGCACACGTGTGACCATTTGCTGGATGCATCTATTAGTACCATAAAATATCTAAATGGTCTAGTTGGTGGGTTAATGGGTCCACATATATCACCATGAATTCGTTCTAAAAATGCAGGTGATTCAGTCACCACTTTAGCTGGTGACGGTCTAATCATCAATTTTCCTTGAGAGCAAGCATCACACGATAATTCATTAGATTGAAGAACATTTTGGTTCTTCAATGGATGTCCATTTGAATTCTCAATAATTCTCCTCATCATTATAGATCCTGGATGACCCAATCGGTCATGCCAAATTATAAATATGTCTGGATTGATGAACTTTAGGATCATTGTTGCATATGTTTCAATCACATAATACAATCCAGAAGATAAAGCATACAACTCTTCCAATATACGTTTTTCATTTGAGACAGTGGATATGATATATAGATATTCCACATTATTCTTACTATCCATCTTAATACGATAACCATTGCAATGTATATCTTTAAAACTTATAAGATTTCTCGTTGATTGACTAGAGAACAATGCATTGTCAATTGTAAATTTTGTTCCTCTAGGTAAAATAATATTTGTTTTTCCAAAACCTTCAATCAAGTTTGCAGAACCTGATATCGTATTTACTTTTGTTTTCAGCATTGTCTATTTGAAAAAGTATTTTTAATTGTAGGTACTATGTGTGTAGTCGGACTATCTGCCAGACATAGATCTTCTTTGCTCATTTTTTAAAGACCCAACATATGAAAATGATCCATATTTCTTCAATAAAAGAAAATAATTACAATAAGAAAAGCAAAATTTAAAATATACAAAAGTCGCTAAAAAAAACTTGAAGATAGATAAAATAAAATAACAACATTATATCTAGATATTCTGAAAGTCAAAAAAAACAATTGATGTGCCACCAACTGTGTCAATCTTCTCTTCAGGAGATTCAAACAAGTCCGCCACATACAAATTTGTCATGTGGGATGGGTCAAATATGTAATTATCTTGTTATGCAAAATTTGCTTCCACATTTTTCTCTTTTGCCTTTAGGGCAGCTTGATAGAGGTCAACTAAGTGTTTTGACATACGACAATTATGTGACCAATGCCCAGTTATTCGGCATTGGAAGCATTTATTTTCAACGCTCTTTGAACTTTTATCTTGTGGAGCTTTTCCTTTGTAATCATCATTTTTGTGGTTCTTTTGAAATTTAAATGATTAGAACAACCACTACAAAAATAATAATTATTTCTTCCTCTACCACGGTCACAACCTCGATCGTGACCATGACCTTGACCACGATTATTATTAAAATTCACAGCATTCAATTCAGAGAATGGTATTGTTCCGGTGGGTCAAGATTCATGATTTTTCATTAGTCACTCGTTATTTTGTTCGGTCATGAGAAGACATGAAATTAATTCAGAATACTTTTTAAAACCTTTCTCTCGATATTGCTACTGCAGGAGCATATTTGAGACATGAAATATAGAAAATATCTTCTCTAACATATCAGCATCAGTAATTTTCTCTCCACATAACAACAATTTTGAACTGAATTTAAATAATGTGGAGTTGTAATCACTTACTGATTTGAAATCTTGTAACCTCAAGTGCATCCACACATAACGAGCTTTAGGAAGAATAACTATTTTTTTGATGATCATACCTTTCTTTCAAATTTTTCCACAAGATAGGGGGATCTTTTATTGTAAGATACTCAATTTTTAATCCCTCGTGGAGATGATGACGAAGGAAAATCATAACTTTTACTTTGTCCTGACTGGATGTTATATTTCCTTCTTTAATTGTTTCTCCCAAGTTCATAGCATTCAAGTGAATTTCGGCATCGAGCATCCATGACAAATAATTATTGACATTAATGTCAAGGGCTGCGAATTCTAATTTTGTAAGGTTTGTTATGGCAGCACTATCACAAAATATTATATTTATAATATGTACTAAATATGCAAAATAACATTTAATTTATTAATTATAACGAAGGGGGGAAAATCGACATACCATTAGGACCTACTTTTAGTGGAGAAAACGATAGGAGCTCGTGTTGATAACGTGTTATGAAATTGAGGAGCACAATGAGACTACGGAGATGGAAAAATATAATATAATAATAAATAAATAAATAAAACTAAAATTATAAAATTGGACAATGAAAATTTTTAGTGGAATTTGGTGTGGATTTCTCACCAATGGGTATATAATTTTAAGATCCACCGAAGGCCACTATTTATAGGTAAAGTGGCAAATAGAATGTGAACTTACATGAACACCAAGCCATGAACTACTATAAGGCATATGGACAACATGAATGATGATACATGATCTTTGGGATACTACATGACCATTGAAACAGTAACCAATAGACATCTATTTTTTATTATAATAATAATAATAATATTGTTAATATATCTTTAATTTCTATCATTTATTAATACGATATATCAACGGCAGACCTAATAACTAATGAGTATGCAAACATTTACTAATAGAAAACAAAAGTTCAATAACACAATTTTATCTTTTCTAATTTATTAATATGATAAATCAATAATAGCCTCTTCAATAAATTAGCAACAAACAATTATGGATAGAAAATAATTTCTAATATCACTAGTATACCATTTTCAATGTTATTGATATGGTATATCAGTGATAGACTTAATAACTGATGAATATGCAAGTAATTAAAGATAGAAAAAAAAAGAGTTAAATATGATTGAAATAGTATTTCTATTTTTATTGATAATATATATCCCTAATAAACGTTAAAAAGAATGAACATATAAGAAAATCACCTAATAATAAGTGAAGTAAAATAATATGACTCTTCATGTATCATGTTTATATATTCCATTAATATTGATCAGTAATAAACGTACATAATAGTAATAGTAAACAAGCATGGCCTATCATTGATTGACTATCTGTAATAGATTGATAGGGTACCTCAATGAGTGATATGGACTGATTTTAAAGGAACATGCAATCAATGAATGATAGGTACCTTAATTAGGGATATGTACTAATGAAGTTAGAATTATGTTATATATGCAAATAGTCTTACAGTGTCCTAGATCTGTTACTATTTTGTTTTAAAAATTCTATACATGCAATTGTCCAAAATTCAATCATAATCGAGTATGGACTCATTTTGAAATTGATTGAAAGTATGATGACTAATTTCCGACATATAACAAGTTTCTAAATATAGAGACTAAGATGATCATTTAACCTAAACCTTATTTTCAAATTAACAACAAAGATTAATTAATTTTAAGATTTGTTGAATCTATAAAAACTAAATCTCTAACATTCGATAGCATTGAAACTAAAATAGAATAGACCTAAAATATGGAGACTAAATTACATTTTACTATTGTTGATACTCTTTTATAATAGTATAGTCTGTTATTGTTATGGGGATTTTTAAAAATAGAAAAACAAAAAAAATTATTTACACAAAATAGCAAAATTTAATATTTTTTGATAGAGGCAGATAGAAGTCTATCAGTGTCTATCAATTATAGAAACTGATAGAAGTCTATCAGTGATACTATGTGATAGACGTTGATATAAGTCTATCAGTATCTATCAAATTTTTTTTTGTTATTTCTGTAAATAGTTTGACATTTTTTCTATCTCTAAAAATTTTTCTTATTATTATTATTATTTATTGCAAATGCTTTCGTTATATTGTATACTTTTTGTTTTTGTTTTTCTAGTTCGTAAACATATTGTGTATAGTTTAAAAATCAAAAGATTTTTATTATTAAAATAATTGCAATTGGTAATACTTTTAGTTAATAATTATGTATATATCATCATTTTAAAGAATTGTAAATATTGTAAAATTTATCAATAATAGAATTTATCGCTCATAGATTTCTATTAGTGATAGATTTCATTGTTGATATATTCTTATTAGCAATATAGTTTTATCACTAATAAAACTCTAAAAACTAAATATAAAATTTGCTATATCTCCAAATTTTTTTTGAATTGTATTATGTCAATACTTCAAATATGATTATTCTATTTACAATTGCCCATTTGATTATGTTTTTAATATTACTTATGATGATATGCAACACACTTTACATATAATTTTGATGTTTTTATTAATTTGGTATGGTAAAAGTATACTTTTTCATTTCTTTTAATATTTAGAAGCTAAATCACAAAAATGTAAGGGTTTTTTCTCTCTCAGCTATTTATTTTTCCTTTTTTCTTTTTTTTGGTCTCTCCCATCTCTTTCTCAAGGTATTAACACACGTTATCGATAATTATTTTTACAAATTATATACATCATATTCATAGTTCCTGTTCTATATGTTAGTGAAAATCATATCATTTTAGTACAAAAATTATGGGATGGAAGACCGAATCTTCTTCTTCTATCTCTGGAGAGGAAGACTAAGTCAATTATCGATGAACGAAACTCATTTTGAAGACGTGAAGACTATGCCAACTATCGATGAATGAAGCTGACTAATCATTTGTATTATATAATGAAAATCATTTACATTATACAAAGAAAGTCAATAAATATATATATATATTTGATAAATAGGGAAAAATCAACATTAGTCTATTAATATTGAATCATGTTAAAAACATATCCATAATCGTCATATTAATATATGCCAACATTTTTAATTTATATTAATGTTGATTTTTGTTTAAAAAAAATGTACACACAATCCTCATATTAATATATGAGTTCAGTAGTGGTTAAAATGGCTACAAGGTGTTAAGATTCTTTTTTCTTTTAGGTGTTAAAAATTTCCTTAAAAAATTCAAAACCTATACATTTGAATTACATAATGATGGATCAATCAATAAAATATAAATGAAAGATAATGGCCTATACTAAAGACCACGTTCAAGGACAAAAAGGAAAAGAAGAAAGAAGAAAGAAGAAAAATGATAGTGAAGTCACAAGGAAAATATTTATCAAGTTAAAATATCATTTTGGTCGGTGTATTTTGAAGTTTGATCAATTTTAATCTTTACACCTTTAAATATCTAACTTTAATTCATGTACTTTAAATAAATATTAACTTTAGTTCTTCAAATTTGATTTTTATCAAAGTTTATTAAATAATAATAATAATAATTCCCATGCAGTAAAATATAAAATGTGAATATCTTTCAAATTTTAAAGTGAAAATGATAATAAATAATAGGAAATAATATCTTTTTGGTCTCTAGGTTTCGGTTCTAATTTCTTTTTGGTCCCTAGATTTTAGAATGTTACACATTTAGTTTTTAAGTTTTGAGTTATGTTTCAATTCAATCCCTAAGTTTCAAAATGTTACAATTTAATCTTTGAGATTTGAATTATGTTTCAATTTTATCAATGGATTTCAAGATTTTACATTTTTAGCATCAATTTTTCATTAAATAGTTATTTATAATCATTGACATCAATTTCTATTAATTAGAAGTGAAATTTAAATTTAATTTTAAAAGTGATAAAAAGAGTGAAACTTAATTAATTATAATTATTTTAACGATTTTTAATTTATTAACATAAATCAATTCTAAAGGTGTAAAGTGAATAGTTAGTGAAAATTTGTGGTTAAAAGTGTAAATCTCGAGACATAGAAACCAAATTGAAGCAAAAATCAAATGTCAAGGGTAAAATTGTAGTATTTTGAAACCTAGAGATTAAATTAAAACCTAACTAAATGTATAATATTTTGATACCTGTAAACTAAACCCAAAACCTAGAGACCAAAAATGTATTTTTCCTAAATAATAATTTCTTTTTTAACAAATTAACCATAAACAAGGAACTAAGTCTAAAATTTTTGCATAAAAACTAAAATTAGACATTAAAATTAATGGAAAAAACTTCCAACCATAGAAATCAAAAAGATATTTTAACCTAACTTACTAGGATGTTTGGTATGGTCACAAACTTCAATGCAAGAACACACTTGAAGAAGAAGCAAGCTCCAAGTTTGTTCTTATTCTCTCAAAATATTTTTTAAAAAAAAACAAAAGAAAAAGAAAAAAGAGCATAGGTTGTCTTTTTATTGCATGAAATTTTGCATAGATAGCTCTAGGTTTATGGGTTGAAAGTGACCCTTTTTTTTAATTTTTTAACAATCTCTCTATGTGTTTGGAGTTTGGTTTTTCTTTCTCTGTATTTTGTTATACAACTTGTGATTGTGACATTACAACTTTTTTTTTGGTCAAAAGGAAGAGTAAGATACAAGCACCCTCAATATTTATTGGTCATTTTGTCGGCAATATTTTGACGAAATTTGAAGCTATTTCAAATTTTAAAGAAAAAAAAATTAAAAAAACGAGTTTAGTTACGTGCTAATTAACTTGCACTACTCTCTTTAATGACAAAAATTCGATCTCACATCTTCATAATTATTGTACGGAATAAAAAAAAAGAAATTTAACAAATTAATTATTTTGACTAACTTATTTATTTAGCTTATATTTAATCTTTGAAGTTTTAAAAGAGAAAATTTCTCCTATTTGAAAAATAGTTAAACATAGTCTATGGGTTATATTTGACCATTAGAATATGAGGTGATAATTTTTATAACGAAATAACAAAATAGTCAATGATATTTTCTTTTATTATTATTATTAATAATTTTTTTTGACATGCAACTTTTAAAAAGAGACAAATGACAGATTTCATTTCTTAATTTTATTTAATTTTTATATTTTTTGTTCCTGTAACTCTTTAATTATTTTTTAGTTTTTTTATATTTAAAAACTCTCTGATTTTGTTCTCTTGTTTCTTTTTTCAATTTTGTTGTAATTTTTATTTAAGATTGTAGATACTATTTTAAGATTTAAATGGAAAAGAAAAAGTTAAATAATGAATTCATTCTTTCATCTCATTAGAACAAAATTAACTAATACTTTTAATCCTTAATTGAGAAAATTAAAACAAATTAATTTTTTATTTATAAAATTTCAAATTTTAAAAATTCTATGAGTTTGGAATCTTTAGGTAATCAAATATAAACATGAAAGAGTAAGAGTTCCTATAAATTTTAAGAATACAAAATCATACATTAGATAATGCCAATAAGATTTTTGGGAGATTTTAAAAAATAGAAAAATAAGGAAACGATTTACCTAAAATAATAAAATTTTAATCTTCTTTGATTCATAGAAATCGATAGAAAGTGATAAATACGGGTAGAAGTCTATCGGTATCTATTAATATTTTTTTATTTCTGTAAATAATTTAATTTTTTTTTATCTGTGAAAATTTCCGAAAGATTTTTGTAACTTGACTAAGATGCATTAGATTTCTACTGTCCGAAGAAATACGTGGTAAAGCATTCAAAAGTAATTATAATAGTTACCACTTTTTAGAATTAGAAATATTTAAAAAGAATGGCAAACATTAAAAAAAAAAAAATTCTTAATACCCTTATTTATTGTAGAGTTATTCCTATTATACCCTTAGCTACAAATAAAAAAAAATCGTTTGATTGTGTGTTCCTAATCAATCTTCTCTCTCGATTTCTCAGTATCGATTTGTGCGCCTCCCTTTGGTGTTAGATTGAACATACAAAGTTGGATGATTTTGGTAAGAAATTAATTGTTCATGCTCTAACAATGCAAAGAAATTTATGGTTTTGCGATGAGATTTTGAGCAGCTTCAAAATTATGGACGTAATTGTAATTATGAAAGATTTGTAAGTTCTAACATTTGGTCTTCCACCCTTTATCTTGCAGCTTCTATGTGGAAATAAATGATGGAATTTTTTCTTGCATTCTTTCTTGGGGTTTGATTCCTTTTGTTCTTTGTAAATATAGTATCGTTGATGGACTTATATGGATCTAAAATAAAAATTATCTAATATACAACGAAACTTGTTATGTACAATGTTAAAACAATTTTAAGAACATTAGAGATAAACACACAGAAATACAACAAGAACATAATATAGAGTTTGGTAATTCAATTCGGTGCAATACCATCTACGTTTGAGGGGCATTGTGCTAGTGGAAAGATATTTTCACTAATATAAAATCAAGTGATTAAAATATTGTATTTATTTGTAAATGAACGATAATTACAGTGACACATAAATAGCCTAATTTGGTGTATAATCACTTAAGCTTTCCCTGAGTATGAGATTTTTCTTTAGTGAAACTTAGGCTCCCCTTGAGTGTGAGAATATTAGTAAACAATCACTTAGGCTTCCCTTAAGTGTGAAACTCCCTCTCAATGAACATTATGCTAAGTGTGTGATTCCCTCTCACCAAGAACTTTGTTTTTTCAGATTCAAATGAAGATCAATCAAACTTAGGCCCCTCTTAAGTTTGAAATCCCTTATAAATAACGAATAAAACTCAAGAAGATAGAGAACATATTATTCCAATTTGTTCGAGGATGTCAAGACCTCAAACAAATAAATTTATAAACCGCTCCCAAGGGCTTGCAGGTTAGTGGGAGTAAGTTGCCTCCATAGGGAATCTTGAGATATTATAGTTAATTGATGAATTTGAACGGTCATAGGAAGGGGTTTGAGATTGTTTTGTTTCCAAGTGAATTTAAATAGCATTAATGTAAAAGCATAATTAAAAGGGAGGTTTCAATTTGATTTGATTTAAAGGCCTAGCTTAGGGAATTCATATTTCATTTATTTGCTTGGCTGCTCATCGAACTCTACAGATAAATTTGCATGCTCAACTTTATTATTGACTCGTTTATTTGACTTTGGGATCAAAATTAACGCGCTAATGAATTAATCAATTTCATAATTAGTCTAAATGCTTAATTTATTGGTATCGGTAGAGGCCTAATCAATTAAACACCGCATCGAACCTAGGAAATCTAGCCAAGTTCATTAGTAATCGTAAGTAGCCCTAAATTACTATCAATTTGATCCCTGAACAATTTGTCATGCAATGTAGAAAAAGGATAATCTTAGACAACCTAAAATTTACATACTAATTTATACCTTATTGAAATTAACACATCATGCTCTAATTTAGCACTATTGCACGATGTTATCCTACAGCGCCCCGATGTTACGGTGTTAGTATATAATCTTTTCTAGTTTTAGGGTTTCGAGGGGAGCGACTTAGGAACAATTTTTAGAGCTTTTAGCTCGATTTTGGCCATTCTTGGCAAAAACCAATGGGATTTCTTTTCATCATCTTAGTAATGAAGATTATGGCATCGATTCGAGATTCGATGATCGGCTAGACCCCCACTGTTGGAACATAAAGAAGCATGCACAGTGGAAGCAATGAAATCAACAATGTTCTAATTGCAATAAAAACAAGAATAAACATGCAAAGGGATAGAAAATACAACCTTTGAAGACTCCATCACAAGTTTCCTCTCTCGTGCACAAATGACACCACCAACAGTAAATCCCGCTATTCTCCAGTTGAAGAACACGATTGTGGAACCATTTTGTTAGTGAAAATAGGGGAATTTCACTATAGAAAGAAGGAGAGTAAAGATAAATGAGCTGGAAAATTATAGGTCAAAAGTTGAGGTAGCATTAATCTTGCAAATTTAGAAAACAAAGCCTTTTGTAGAGAAAACACATGCAAAATGTCTTCCACCTCAAACTTCACTAACATATAATCTCTAGGTGTCAAGCTTGGAAATGCCACTTCAAAGTTTACTTAGTTAGTAGGAAAATCCAACAATTGGATTTATCCACTAACTGATTGTTTTATTAAAAAAAATGAAATATAATCTTAAAATTTTGAAAATTATTTAATCAAAACAATTTCAATTACATAAAATAAACAAATTTAATATCATATATTAGATTGCTTAAGACACCTAGCTTTAATTAATTACATTAATCAAGTTTAAAAAATACTTTCATGCTAATGATCAAGTATACTCTAAAAATAATTAATTAATAAATTAATTATTTAATTATAAATTATATCTCATATAAAATACAATTTTCCCTTAAGACCGAATTTGAACATTTCAAATTCTTACTTCACCTAGTTCTTCAATTTTTTCTGTATTGAGCTAGCAAGGAGACCTGATGGACCTATAGATCATGGACTCCAACAATCCGAAACTAACCAGTCAAACTCTTTAACCTAGTTAATCAACATTCGTTACCTAACAGAACTGTCCACTATAACTTGTAGTTGCACTCCCCTCACTGTAGATATATTATGTGTCCATTTGATATATCCGTCATCAATAAGTTGATCCTTCACAGGTTGTTTGTAACCTCAGTTAAGTTAAATATCAAAATACCCCTAAGTTACATCTTTTCTCCTTAAGTACCACTGTCCCTCTAATGAACAATTGATTTAGGATCATAATCACTAAATCCATTCCCTCTCAGGCCAACAAGAGGATGGGACCCCTTATTCAAGATCCGAGATCAGCCCTTAAGGGAACAACCTTTCTACTATCCTTAAAATGGGTAGGAGCGAATTCCATCTTACAAATTCTATGTCCCCAGCCATCTACCCGGTCTTATCCCGAAAATGGGAGGCATATTGAGCAACGACGTTGGGTTTACCCTCACCTATGCAAATCAAGGGACAATCGCGAATAAATAGGAGTTCATAGACAACTCAAGATTCAGATCAAGTTATCTAGGTCATCAAGAAGTGAAATTAATCAATGTTAACAGTAAACGATGTTAATACGCAACAGTGATTATTTCGTGGTTTGTCTTACAAAATCTCGTCGTATAGAACACCCTCGCTCACATGTCTCTACATGAATGAAATGATGACATTTTTTTTGACAGTTTACAACATTTGTAACAATCATAAAGCGGGCCGTATTCTATAGTATCTCCAGAAATAGGTATCCAACCATTTCTATAATCCTAATCCAAGTACTATAGACGATTTAGGCTATTTTACTCGAACTTGATCAAGTTTATGTCTCCACATAAAGTCCAAGTATTCATGAAAATAGCCAAGGGTTCGTAGTTTATTAGATTTAGAGTTATTAAAAAATAAATAATACTTGTCTGAACAAACTTCATATATATTTATTGTTTACAAAACTACGAGTTTTAGGACATACAACCTAACACCCACATTATAAGAAATTTGGGCTTTAATGTCAATTAAAAAAACTAAGAATAGATGTATAATGTCGGTTAAAAAAAGTGGATCTTTAATATTGATTTTAAACTAACATTAAAGATATATTTTAATTAGACTACAATGTCGGTTTAAAACCGACATTTTAGATGCCCATATATTTTTTTCCCTTTAGTAAAAAAAATATCCTCTTTTTTTCATTTCTCTATCTTTCTTCTCTCTCCCTTCTCACTTCTTTCCTCCAAACCCTCTTCCATTTGACCAAATCTCACATCTCTCCTTTCTCACTTAATTCGAGGAGAGGTGCAAATCTCACCGCCATCAGCTCCATTCGTCAAATCCGTTCATAGAGGTGTTGGCGTTCAGATTTACGGTCATCTCGTCGCTGGCGTTCAAATCTGCAGTCATGCAGTCATATTTAAGGTTCACCTTGTCGCCGACGTTAGATTTGTGGTCAACTCGTCTCGCTCGTGCGGTCAAATCTACGGTTAGCTCATCGCCGACGTTTAGATCTACGGTCATGTAGTCATATGGTCAGATCTAAGGTTCACCTCTTTGTTAGCGTCAGATCTGCCGTCAGCTCGTCTTGCTCGTGCCGTCAGATTTGTGGTCACCGACACTTGTGCAGCTCTAAACATCTCGCTCGTGCAATCAGATATGAGGTTCACCTCGTCACTGGCATTAAATCTGAAGATTTGATCATGGGTTTTTCAGAACCGATCGTCTATTTGCCCGATCTACTCGTGGGTCTTCAAATCTAGTCGTGCAAGTTCATGTTTCAGATTTGTTCCAATCTTCGAGTTCCAGGTCAGATCCGTTCAAGCTTGTGGATTGAGTGAAGCTCTTCACATTTTTTGTGTGGGTTGGTTGAGTTGTTTGCTTGCTCCAAAGGTAAAATTTTCGTTTTATATTTATTTTCAATTTAGTAATTTAAAGTTATTTCATTCACTTTGTTTTTATTCCAATGATTAAGTTTTTTGAGATTTTGAAATGTTGGAATAAAATTAGTTCAAGAATATGTGCTTGTTTGATAGTCTTGCATGGTATGGTTCAAGTGTATATTAGAACTTTTAAAAATATATATATATATATATATATATATATATATATATATATATATATATATTATACCCTTTAATATTTTATTTGTTCTTTCGATTTTATTTTATAATTTAATATAAAAAAATTTAGATATTGTTTTTTATTATGGTTCATAGGATTTGGAAGTGTTGAAATGAAAATTAGTTCAAGAATATGAACTTGTTTGATGGTCTTGTTTTCATCTTTTTGTTTGGTGGTTAATGTGCTTATAGAATATTTTCTTGGGTTGTATTTTGATCTTGAGACTATTTTATTTATGTTCTGTTGTGCTTGTCTCATGTTGATATAAACAAATTTAGGTCTTATTATTGATTATTGTTAAGTTCACAAGCATAAGGTTACCTAATTTTCCTTGTTCTTGCTTGTCTCCATGAAATTCTTTTAAATATTACCTATATTCAGTTTTTATATTGATTATCTGCTTTCTGATGATGTGTATTAGTTAACTAATTTAAAACTAAAATTAAATTCTTGGATTTGAAAGCTTTTGAGGTAGTTATCTAGATACATGTGTGTATATGCTTCATGCATTCAAGACTTGGGTGGGAGCAGTCAATAAAATGATAGAATTTAGGTGGGGGTTCCAAAGTTCCATGTTTGGTTTTAATCAAATTTGAGTGTGATCACATTTTATTCTTTTGGCTAAGGTTTCTTTACTTAGAAATGTTATGACTCTCCAATTTGTACTCATATATTGCAATTTGTGCTCAAACTATTACGTAGTTGGTTTAAATATTATAGTTTTCTAGAAACTCTGGTAGTTTTGTTGAGAGAAGATTGTTGTTTGAATATTGTGTTAGAAGTGCATTTCTTTGAACATGTCTTGAAGTAAAATTTTTTGATATTGTTGTATAGTGATGTTATGCTGCCAAAATTTTTTTAAAGCATAGGAGTTATTAAAATTAATTACAGGTTAAAATATGGTAATCTTTCCTAGGTGCTTTCTGTTCTTGCTTCAAGATTTCATTGAAATTAACCTAGTTGGAGGGTGTGTTTCATAGAAGGTTTTACTTTTAAGATACTTTACAAAGTGTTATAATTATTTTCTTGTTGCAGGTATTTTTATGATCTTTGGGTTTGAAAGTGCATTACAAATTGATCAACTATGATGCATTTTCCAATTCTTTGTTACGTTCATCAATTTCTGGCAAATGTATTGAACTCAACTGTGTTAATGGCTGTTATGATTGTTTGGTCAAATTGATACAATAATTTGTGCATGTGTTTTATTTCCTTTGTTAACTAGTTTTATTTCCTTCTTCCAATAAGTTAGTTAATTTTTGTGTTTGTTGAAATCATAATATATAAAACCAATTAAGATTTTATTTTGTATATATACAGGTAAGAGAAATATTATTGTTTAAAAATAATATATTATTTATTTGCACGTGCTTAAGCAGAAAATATATAAGTATTTTTTGTTAATATCAGTTTTTAACTCTTTGATCGACATTAAAAATGGATTGGAAATTTTAGAAAAAAAATGAGGCATTAAAAAAATATCGGACATTTATTGAAAAAATTGGTAAAACATCGATATAGAAGATGGTGTACAATGTTGGTTTTCTACTGATAATGAAGATGGTGTACAATGTTAGCTTTCAACAGACATAGAAGAATATTGGCATT
This sequence comes from Benincasa hispida, assembly GCF_027475165.1. Lineage (NCBI taxonomy): Eukaryota > Viridiplantae > Streptophyta > Magnoliopsida > Cucurbitales > Cucurbitaceae > Benincasa > Benincasa hispida. Next base: position 47,119,452 of record NC_143479.1, read on the forward strand.
GAAATTTCAATCAGTTATAATGTCGATTTAAAACCGACATTAAAGATATTTTATAACACGATCTTCGATGTCAATTTTCAACCGATATTATACCCCTATATTGTCAGTTTTAAACCGACATTAAAGCTTAGTTTTGTAGTAGTCTGAACGTCAATTTTGAGATTTGTTGGACATTTTTTCATGGATTTATAAAATTTTCACATATGTTCTTGAAATTTTCTGATTTCCTCTTATTTTCTATTCTTTGCTTGAATATATAGGATGAGCATGCTAAGTATATTGCATTGATAACTTAATCACATATACTTGTATGTTTGTTCACCCACACTATACATGTTCTAGTTATTCATAATTGTAATAATAACATGCTTAATTTTTGTAGCAAATAGGTTTCAGTTGTAATTATGATTCGACTTCTAACGTCTCTAGGGTCACCCAGTAACAAAAGATAACGAAACCTAAGGAATGGAAATGTGTTAAGCTAGATTTGACCAATGTAGTATAATGTTCTAGTCAATCCATGAGCTTAATGCGATTAATTAAGTAGACTTGCATGACAATACATAATTAATTAATTTATCATTTTCTCTCTCTCAATCTATCGTACTTTTCACACTTTAAATTCTTGCATTTAGTTTTCCTCTCAACCAAAACCAAAACCTCCCGTTTTTACTGCTTTCCAAAGGCTAATTTAGCTTAGAGAGATTTTATTTTAGGCTCCATGTGGTTTGATCCGGTCTTTCTATAGATACTACTAGTTAGTTGAGATTCTAGATCGTTATTCTATAAATGTTATTTTATCGATAGAAGGTCTCGACAACCTTCCCGTCCATCAATATTTCTCATGGACTATCACAAAACATTGGTCTTTCGAGAAACTAACTTTTAGGCCTTGATCACTTAAGTGACTAAGATTGATGAAATTTGTTGTCAAACCTTCCACAAGCATGACATCTTGGATACAAAGAAATTTAGGAACTTGGAGTTGATAATGCTGATGAGGTTTACCAAGAATCTTTTCTTTTGTCCCCATCACCAAACGTGACATGATTAGATTTACAAGACTGTAGATTCATTATAAAGGACTTCTCACCTATAATATGCTTAGGCATCCATTGTCAAATTACCAATTATCTTTTATGGAGGATCGCAAAGATGTAAATACCACATTACATTACTCTCCTGTCTTTACACGCCACTCTTGTTTTGACATAGAGGATGCAAGCCTTTGAACATTACTAGGATAAATTGTTACAAAAGCCAAACAATTTAAAACAATAAGGCCTAATGTGCCCCTTTTTTTTATCACATTGATGGCAAATCCATACCCTCTCGGTTTGTTTTACAAACTTCTGACAGGATGTTTGTGTAGATATTGAGGACACATGTACTGACTTCTGCTTCTAATCACACCCAGTTGTAATCTTTTGTTTCTCCTTAAATATAGATTGATCATTAACTCTTTTCTTTATTCTGGAGTATCCAAGTTTTGTTAGATCATAAAATTTATTACCTTGAGACAAAATCCAATCAAGATCATTTGTCTCTGAGTTCAACATCTTTATGGATTTATGCACAAATTCTAGTTCACTCTTAGCCTTGTTCGGCTCACATTTAAGCTCAAAGATAGTGGTAATGAGGCTATGATTGTCAACAAGAAAAGTTTTAATTCTTTTTTTTTCTGAACATCCAAGACGTTTATATCCTCATGCCATTGTTGATGTAAAATACAGTAAGACCTTTCAATCGATTCAGGCATATTTTCTTCTTCATCACTTCTGTCATTACATTCTTTTTCCTGACTTTTTCTCAAATGAATGTCCTTTATAATATGGCTAACAAAGGCTCTGACATCTTCTTCAGATTCACTGCTATCTGCAGAGTCTTCATTAAACAAAGTCAACACACAACTCTTATTCAACCATTTGAGGTAATTTGGACATTCAGACTAATAATGACCATATCTTTCACATTCCCTGTAACGAAAGACTTTTCCTTTATTCTAGCCAATATTGCTTGCTTTATCAACATCCATCTGCTGATTTTGAGATCTGTATGGATTTGAAGATGTGCTTCCACTTTCTTTAACATGTCAAGGTGCATAATTCCCATATTTATTTTCAAAGCACTTCATAACCTTGTGAAATTATTTGGACAACAAAGATCCTGAATCTACAAGAGATTCTTCTGGCTCTCCAACTTTTTCTTTAGGCTAATCATTTACAGATGATTAGAGTGTAGTACCTTTGTTTCTCGTCCCTTTTCCCATTTAAAGCCGTCCTCAGTGTAAGTAAGGACCCAAACAATTCATCAACCTTCATTGTTCTAATATCTTGTGTTTCTTCAATTGATGTCACTCATAGCAAACTTTTATGGCAAAGATTTGAGAACTTTTCTAACCAGCTGCTCGTTTGACATCTTCTAATCGATTCATTTGTTATATCAAGCAGACAAACTTTAAATTTAGCAATCAATTCATCTTCAAACATTCTCAAACTTTTGAACTTTGTAGTCAAAAATTGAAGTTTGGACATTTTGATTTAAGAAGTTTCTTCATGTGTAACAACCAAAATGTCTCGAGCTTCCTTAGCAGAGATACATGTGTTAATCAGATGAAAGATATTTCTGTCCATGCCGTTGAAGATGGCATTGAGGGCACAAGAATTTCTTAAGAATGATTCGTCCTCAACTTCAATCCATTCGGCTTCAAGCTTAGGTGCATTCCCGACATCAAGCACAACAAGCTGAAGAGGAATCCGACCAAACACAGAAGCTTTCCAAGTCTTGTAATCTATAAACTTCAAGAAGAATGTCATTTTAATCTTTCAATATGAATAGTTTTATCCATCCAACACCAGGGGACGTGTGGTAGATCCACCTTCTTTGGTTCCTTCCATTTGAAGAAATATGGATTGAAACTCTATAAGTAATTGGGACCTACTCTGATACCAATTGAAATAAAGGTTATCTAACACACAAGAAAACTTGTTGCACACAATGTTACAACAATTCCAAGAAACATCAAAGACAAACATATAAAATATAAAAGGACAAAACACAGAGTTTGCTAACCCAGTTCGATGCAATACTACCTACGTCTGGGTGGAGTGTGCATATGAAAGATATTTTCATTAATATCAAAACGAGTAATTTCAACATTGTAAATATTTATAAATGAACAAAAATTATAGTGACATACAAAAAGCCTACGTTAGTGTATGATCACTTAGGCTCCCTTTAAGTGTGGGACTTCCTCTCAATTAAACTTAGGCTACCCCTAAGTGTGAGAATGTTAATTACGATCATTTAGGCTCTCTTTAAGTGCAAGACTCCATCTTAATAAACCTTCGGCTCCCTCCAAGTGTAAGACTCCCTCTCACAAATAATTTTTTCTTCCCATCTTCAAATAAAGACCATTCCACTTGATGAACTTATATTTCCTCTAAGTTTGAGAATCCCTTCTCGAAAATGAATAAAGCATAAAGACAATCTAGAGAAACCCCTCAAGATCTACATATTTCTTACTTCATAATCACTACGATTGTTACACTTGTAGTTTACAGAAAACAGATGAGACAATGATACAATAATTCTTCAAATCGACCTCGTGAAATGAGTACAACAACCTCTTACATATGCATAGTGGAGGAGGAGGAAACAGACCCATTACACAATCTACAAAGCCCAAAGAAGGAGAATATCTTCAAGAATAATTTGTAGAATTTTTCAAACAAGGAAAATATTTTCAACAGAATAAAAAATCCATGGACAACTTGTAAGACATCTCGAGGAAAAACTGGCAAAACATCTTGAGGGACAAATGGCACTCGTATTACAAGACTGCTACCGTACTGGTTGATGAAATAATATGTTTGGAGAACTTTGTGAGTTTGATATTAAAGGAAGCTTTATTGGATGCATCTCTTTCTTCAATACAATTTTTTGTCTTATTTGACTATGGTATGAATGACATTCAAATTGTGCTTGAAATTTATGAAGAAAAGAATGTTACTTGATTTATGAATTTAATTAAAGAACATTTTCCCATTGTTGTTAGTAGTATTTCTATTTGATTGTTGACACAAGTCTATGATTGGAGTTATCACTAATACAAAAAGACAAAATCAGGTATACATAAAAGAAAGTATCATCACTAGGAAGTATATACTAATAGCTTCCATTCTTGATAGACTTCTAGATTTTGGCACATATAAAAGAATATCAACTGTTGAGTCCTTGAACCTTTACTCAATATAAAGCACAAAGGCACGTAACTTAGAAAGATTCAACAAGCAATCGAACATTTTTCTATATTACAAATACCAAATATGATGTTTATCACTGGAAATTTCTATCATTGATAGTTGGACTTGAACACATATAAAAGAATATCAACGGTTGAGTCCTCGGCTAATATACAAAGAATATCAACATATCAACTTCAGCACATATATGAATTCTCTATAAATCATTGATACTTTACAAATAATAACAACTTTAGCACATATAAAAGGATATCAACAGCTTGATATTCGCAAGTCCTTCACATTCTCCCACATCGAATTTAACTCAAACATTTATGCATTTTTTAACAGGTTGGATTCTCCTTTTTATTTAGAGTTTCTAAATTTTTCCCATTAATACCATTTGTATGTCGTATCCACAATCAATCCTCACAAACAAAGAAATAGATTACTTTAGAAAAAAAACTTGTCTCTTTCATTCTGTCACCTTGTTTGACTCATCTACTAGATATAATAATATATATAAATAAATAAATAATAAAAAGTAAATAAAATAACAAATAATGGATTTCTTTACGTCTCTTAGTAAGATGTGGATTGCATTGATACTAATATTGTGAAATCTTGAGAGAACACTAATAATGGGTATCACCTAATTTAATATATTTATAATACTCCCGCTTAAATTCTCATCAGTGAAGAAAAAAGTGTATATATTTCATATATATTTCATATAATCTGATACTCTTAAAAAGTATATTTACTCCCCCTCATTGAAACATCACTTAAGATATCTTAGTCATTGCATTCCAAATTGTGCACCAGTTTTTTCAAAGGATGCAATAGATAATGCTTTTGTAAATAAGTCTGCCAGATAATCTTTCGATAAATTTGTGGTAAAGTGGTGCCACCATTTTCTTCAAGATCATGAGCGTAGAAAATCATCAATGAAATATGTTTTGTTCTATCTTGTTGCATTGTTTGTATGCATCTGTCGTGAACTACACTAGAATGTCTATGTGTTGAACTTATTATGCGCCCAATTGTAGTAATCATGCACTTGTCACAACTTTTCTTATAGTTCACCAAGTATAAACAAACTACAAGTTTCTCAGTGTGAGTCGAGGTCGAACTCATGGATTATTATGAATTTTGGAAAGTATGTGAATGCGGCAAGAACTAAGATAATTATAGGAGAGTAAAAAAATCATGCGATTAAATAAATCTATGCAATGAAAGTATCTAAACAAGCAAGGAATATTTCGAGTTTCGTTCTGTTAAAATTAAGATAGACAACAACTTTAACATATGTAAAATATATAGAAAAGGTAGGGTTTGGGGGAAATCAATGTCACATCCCTGAGTTTAACTTTTAAGGCTAATCCTGGTTTGTAACATCTGTTCATCACATACCTTTCGGCAGCCAGCTACACTTGTCATATTTCTATGATGCGTGAGTGATGTTAGATTAAGCATAAGGTTATTTCTATCTCTAGAAATACTTTTTACTTTGTTTAGTGAGATCCGCAACTACTGACCCACCCGGGTAGTTAGTCATCGCTACTTGACTCAATGAGTGATCATAGGCAAACATTTAAATAATCATACACTAAGCATACAGAGTTAACATATAAAGGTTCGATTTAGTTCATAACATTAATCTTCGTCCTTACCCCATGAAGATTAACTACTCATGGTAAATGAGAAAGCCAAGGTAAAGATAGAGAAGATGATGAAAGTAGACATGATGATATATATAGATATAAATAGAGTAGTTGTTTATAAAATGAATAATCTCCTAAATCAAAATGCAATACAACAATAAGCAAGAGTAAAGAAATAAAGGAAATAACAGTTGTTAGCAATTTCTCGCTTCCAACAGATGTATGTTAAGACTGCTCGTGATGAGATGGTAGTGTGGAATGGAGAAGGCTCTCTCAGACCCTTGCTCTGGTGAAGTTCCAATGATGAATTGGGGTGGAGTTTGGAGATGGAAGTTCTTAGAAAAATTCTTTGTGTTCTCTCTTTGCTTGTGGTGCAAGTATCGAGCCTAAGGTTTCTCTCAGGAAAAATCTCAACTCTTGAAACTTTTCGTCATGGGCATCAAGACTATATTTATAAAGCAATGTGTTGACAAACGTTGGGATTCCTGCTCTCATCAAATGTCATCTCTGACGCGGTAGGTAAGGATGTCATCACTATTATCATGGTCAACATTCTGAAGGTTTCAGCTGAAGATCTGTTGGCACTGGGTCCGAGATCTCGAGGCATGTGATCAACTATTTGTTCATCGGGTAGAAGATCAGCGTATGCAAATAGATCCTAGAGTCAACTGTAAAATAAACACTTTGGCACAATTTACTCATGATAATGGTCAGCGGGGGTTTTTAGTGTACTTTAGCGTAAGTATAATATTAATCATGAATTCTTAGTATAATCAACACATTTTTTGCATATCTACCCTCATTATTCTAAGTAAAAGGCTACGATAACTTGTATCTCTACAAGTTATCACACCCCCAAATTTAGAATAATGCTTGTCCTCAAGCATATCTTATACTAAAGAAATTCATACTTACTCTACATTTTGATGTTGGACTGATTAGCTTCTCAGAATGTTGTTTACCTGCACTCTTTTTTCAAGCCACATTTTTTCCTTGAGCCTGGTCACTTCTTTAAGAAAATATTTTCTTAATTTGAATCCGACAAACCTTCACTTAAAGACCTTTTTCTCATTTCAAACACCTCTTTATCCCCTTTTTTCTTTGTAATGAGGTTGTTTTGAAAAGAAAAGAAGTTTTTAACACTATGAAATTACTTTTTAGATTATAGGCAAAGCGTTGAACTTGGTTATGCCCTTCGTTATGCCTTGCCCCCGCGAGTGTCATGTGAACATCCAACTACGGTTGCGTGCCAAGTTCAACTCAACTCTTATCTTGACTACGTTTAACTTTCGCCAGATAGTGGAGTTGTTCTTATTAAATACTACTTACATTGCACTGATCTTTATAACCTACCTTCGTTTTCCAACTACGAGCAAGTTTTTTCCACAACTTAAACTCTTATCAGGTTGGATTTTTCCCTTGCGCTGATAGTGGAGCTCCTTATTTGAAATATATATATATATATATACATAAAATGATGTATGTAATTGCAGTGTGTAAGTTAAATGCATATGCTCAGACCTCTCCCACCCCCATATTTTTTAGAGTAGCAAGGTCCTCATTGCTTAAAAAAAATGAAAACAAAATTACTATAAAATTTTGAAAAAGAGGGTTGAGCAAAGCCTTGTGCGCATAAAATTTAAGTCTGTCAAACGATAAGAAAGTTACTAAGGCTGAAAGAAGTATGCGACTCGTAGTGAGTGAACTAATGAAGTACATAAGGATCATCACAGATGTTGGTTTATCAACACATAAGAAGACATAGCATCAAAATGAATTTCAAAAGGATAAAGGATGAAAATAACAAGGGAATACTTGATAAGGCAGAATAATGAGCACAAATAATCAACAAATTATTTTGATATAAAAATAGATGCGTTGAATTACAAAAGCAAACGAAACAATAAATAGCGAAAATCAAACTCCTAAATAACACTCTCAAATTTACTACTACATCGGAGGGTCATCATCTCTTTGCTCGGGAGGCACAGGGCTTTGTACATCAGAGAACTGCAATGGTTGGCATAGATGAGGGTAACGGTTGGGCCATGAAGATAGAAAATTAAGAAGTTAAAGTACTCATAGTTCTGCTCCAATTGAACGTGTTGGAATTGGTGAAGGATGGCGATGTTGCACCGTACATTAATGAGGGATTGGCGAAGGGGCGCTAACTGAGCTTGGAACTCCTGGGCAATAAAGAGTTTTAGTTCATGAAGGTTGATGGTTGATACAGGTGGTGGTGGTGGATAAGGTGGTGAAGGAATCCAGTTAGGAGATTGGTGCAGCAAGATTTCCAAATTCTCACCAGTTTCGATTTGGTGCTACCTGGATGGGTCGGCGCCCAAATCAAGCGGGTTTTCAAAGCTGTCCATAGGATTTAGGGAGAGAGAACTTTCTCAATGGTTGAGAGAGGGAGATTTTTTTGATTAAGGGAAGGTCTGTTGTTGTTTAGTGGAAATTTGGTCGTCTGGATCAGTAGGAGAAGGAAGCAAGCTAAGATTATCGAGCAAATAGAGCAGAAGCAGCAAGGGTTCTTGGGGCCTGAACGATGACAGAGTGTGTAACTGTTCTTCAAGATTATGATGCTTAATGCTAGTTCTGGCCATTTCCTTAACTTTTTCATTTGATAACGAAAGCACAAGGATCATCTAAGCATTCGAATTCACTATGGCAAAATATAAAGCATGCTCTTGCAGAAAAACAAATGAGTTTCAAGACATACCTCTTATAGAACTTCTTCAAAGCTTCTTCTTCAGCTACTATCTTCTCCAAATCTTGTTGCAGACCACCTCAAGATCTTCCCAATTATTCTCTTGGTGCTCTAGATTGAGTTGTGGAACTCAAAATAAGCTTGAATCAAGGGATGAAGGAGAAATGCTTACTGTAGAAATCTAGTTGAAGAACTCTTTCTTCAAACCGAATTTTCTCTCAAATTCTCTATAGATTGCATGCCTTTTTTTTCACTCCAATCTCTTCACTATATTGCAGATCAACATGAAAATGAGAGACTTGCATGAGTTACAGCTCATGCTTGGAGAAGGCAAGGCTAGAAAGATGCCATTTGAGTGAGCAAGTTGAAAGATGGATAATGGACAAACCACATTTTCCATTATGTGTTTTGTTTTTATTTTTTTCAGTTTTATCTCAAAAATAAAAATTTAATTTGAAAATTCATTTTTATTTTTAAAACTAAAAAATTAATTATTAAATAAAACTTAATTAATTTAATATCAAATATTAAATTAATTTTAACACATATTCATCTTTATATATTTAAATCATATTTAAATATATAAATTCTCCTATTCCGTTAATTCTCAAATTAAACATGTAATTATACTTATATAATTACTAATTCCCTTAATTCTAATTTGAACGTTTCAAATTAACTTATCACGCTAGTTTAGAGCTAGTCCGTTACGAGCTAGTAGGGGGACCTCGCAGACCTACAGATCATGGGTTTCAACGATCCGAGATTAATTGGCTAAACTCATTAGACAAGATTAATCTCTAGTCGTTAACTAATAGGTCACTCTACTAAAGCTTATAGTTGCACTCCCTTCACTGTAGATAAATTATGTTCACATGATTTAACCATAATCAGCAAGTTGATCCTTCACAAGTTGTTCGTAATAACAGCTGGGTCAAATATCTGTTTTATCCCCGAGATTACGTCTTATTCCTCATGTCTCTACTAATCCTCTAATGAACAACTGGTTTGTGATCCAATCACTAAACCAAACTCTCTCAGCCTAGTGAGAGGGTGGGGCCCCTTGTTCAAAACCTGGATTCAGTACTTGAGAGAACTACCTCTCTCCTATCCATAAATCGGGTAGGCGTGAACTTCTTCTTGCACCCTATGACTCCAGCTATCTATCCGGTCTTACTACTAAAATGGGAGTCTTATTGAGCCGGCGTTGTTGAGCCAACCTTCACCTATGAAAATCTAAGGGCAATCCCGAATAAAAAGAAGTTCATAGTTAGCTCAGGATTAAGATCGAGTTACCTAGGTCATCTAGGTGAAATAGTCAGTCTTAAACAGTAAACAGCGTTATAAAGTAAGAGTGACTTATTTCTTGGTCCTGATCTTATGCAAACTCATTGCATGGGACGCTCCCACTCCTCATGTCATAACATGTACAAATTAGGATCACATCGTATGTAGCATTTTACAACTCTTTGTAACAACTACAGAGTAAGCCGCATCCAATGGTGTTACCAGAATAAGGTACCCAACTTTATTCATGTACCATAGATCATTTTGACAATTTACTCGAACTTGATTCACTCTTATGTCTCCACATAAAGTTCAAATACTCATACAATAATCATGGGTCTTAGTTTATTAGATTTAGACTTTCATACAATTTATGAAATCAATAATAAGTATATTGATTATAGAATATGTTTATCATTTTTCAAATTGCGAGTTTTAGGACATAAAACTCAACAAATAGTTCGTTGACATCATTGATGCTGAACGATACATTATGATTAGACACCATCACCACGTTGTCCTCCTCGTGTAGGCTGCTCTAGTAAAATGCATGCCCAACGTTAGGCATAACGATGGAGGGACTCTGGTAAAAATCCTCAAATCCCAGCTCTACGATGATGCTAGTGATGCAGTCGGGTAGTGCTGATGGTGCTGGGAAGAACCCCATTTCCCATAGCATATCATTGCCTTCCTTCTTCTTCTTCTTTATTGCTTCATTTTCAGGAGATGACTCATCCATCTTCTCATTGCCCTTTTCCTGGGCCTTTAAGTCTATTAGGCGCTCAATAATTATGCGCCCATCTTTTTTCTTCTTCTCCTCGTCTTCTTTCTTCTCTTTCTCCCACTGTCCTTTTTCAATTCTCTTTTTCTCCCTTCGGTGAATGCTTTTCTCCTTCCTACGCGTCGCCTTTTTTTTTCTTTTCCTTTTCTCTCTTCTTCTTCTTCCTCTTCTATCTCTCGCACAAACTCTTCATTTGCTACCTCAATGCACTTATCTTCTTCTTTCTTTATCCATATTTCTTATTTTGTCGTTGCATTGTCGCGGCAGACTTCCTCATGGTGCAGCTTCCTCACCAGATCACCATATGCGATAATTGAAGGAACCATTTAAGGTCGTTGAGCAAAAGCATGGGATCGGACCAAATATCCAAAATTTACAGAACATAAATTTTATTGCAAAAAATATACAGATTACGCATTTAAAAGATAAATGTAGCATGCTTCGAAACAGAGATTACAGAAAAGAAGAAAAGGTTTAAGAAACCTTACCCTTGAAGAACTCTTCTTCACGAGATTCCTTCTCCAAATCTTGTCATGAATAATCTCGAACCCTCTAACCATCAATGAGGACACCACCATGAATGTTACCTCTATATTCTTTGGGTGAGAATCCATGAGTTTTGTGGGCTCTGACTATTTTGGAAGAGAGAAATTTTTAGAGATATGAGAGGAACTGATGGGATTCCAAAAATCTCAAAACGTTTATGTGGATCTATTCTCTTTTTTTTTTTTTTTTTTTTTGAAATCCACACCAGGAAGAAGAAGAACTATTTCTCTTCTACCCACTAGCACGTTTTTTTAGAGAAAATAGGGGGAAGGGAGTTTCCCAAAATGATTTTTAAAATAAATCAAATCTGATTTATTTATTTTCATAAATCAATTTAATATATATTTATATGATAATTATCTTATCATATAATATATATATTCAACTATATGTTATATCAAATATAACACATAATCTATAGTTTCCATATTGTATCAAATACAATATAACCTATAGTTTCTATTCTCTCATCAATGGCATTTAATATAAATCTCATTTATATTAAACTTAATTATATCAATCAAATTCATATAATTAATATTTGAATCATATTCAAATATTTATTTCCTCTCAAATAAACTTTATATTATAATGTATCAAAATACATTATAGTAATTATATCATATATAATTAGATTACATTAATTATATCACATATAATTAATTTCCTTAATTAATTTGAAAAATTCAAATTAATCCAAAAATTGATTCTTATTAATTCTCGTTAAGCTACAAAGGGGACCTCATGGACTTGTAGCTTGAAGCTCCAATGATGTTTGAATAATTAATTAAACTTCTTTAATTAAATCGTTCATCATTCGTTAACTGTCGGGCACTCCACTAAAGACCAACAGTTGCACTCTTCGTACTACATATATATTTCTGTGTCTATTTGATATAACCAGTCAATAGTACAATGACCCTTCACAAATTGCTCGTAAGTACAATTGGACCAAAATTACTGTTTTGCCCCTATAATTACATTTAACTCCTCAAGTACCATTGATCCCTCTAATGAACAATAAATCAGAATCCAACTATGACCAAACCCCTCTCGGGCCAGGAGAAGTTATGGTACCACATTGTTCAAGTCCTGAAATCAGCCCTTAAGGGAGCAATTTATCTACTAGCCCCAACATTGGGGAAATAGTGAATTCCTTCTTGTATAGTTTTATTCCCAGCTCTTTGATCAGACGAATCCCCAAAATGGTAGGCTTGTTGAGTCGGCGATCTGACCACTCTCACTCATACAAATTAAAGGACCGCCTTCATAGGTAAGAATTCATAACTCACTCACGATTCAGGTCATATTACCTATGATCATCCTGGTGAAGTGTAAGTCTCTATTATGAACGGCGTTATAAAATGAGATTAGTCATTTCGTGGTCCGGTCTTATAGAAACTCCTTTGTATATAATATCCCTACTCACATGTCTCCACATGAATGATTAGGATCAAATCATTTGTAGTACTTTACAACAATTGTAACATCTACAAAGCGGGCCATACTCATAGTGTCGCCAGGATAACGTATCCAGCCTTATCCATCTAATCTACCTGTATGTCTCTACATACATGTTTAAGCTGCAAGATAACTTTTGATGTTAGTTTATTGGTTTGTGGTTAATGCAACTAATTTGGACATAAAACATCACTTATTTTATTACATAAATAAAATGTTTGTACAATATAATTAAAAACTATAGAACCCTATGAGATTTTGAGGCATTAACCCCAACAATAATTAGGCATGCCTTTCTCTTCTTTTCCTTCTCTTTCTCCTATTTTTCCCATTCAATGCGCTCACCTATCCACGCATCAGCTAGGTCCACAGAAGACCTAGATGCAATGACCTAAGGACAGTCACTTGTCCATCTTTTTCATGGCCTTTGGATGAAAGGATCATGCACATCATCCTCGTCTTCTTCATCCTTTAGTCAGGCCTCAGTGGCCACATGTTGACGAGGGAGCTCAACCTTAAGTTGCGACATTTTCTCAATAGACTTCATCGTCAATAGTTCTTCCACACTTGCGGTGGTGGATTGCTCCTCAACTATTTGGCGCTCAGCTTTATGCCGACGCTTTTCTTCCCTTCTCAGCCTCTTTTCTTCCTTTCTCTTTTTCTTTTCCCTCTTTTCCTCTGCTTCCTTTTCCTTCTCTTCCTTTGTTTTCTTTTCTTTCTCTTTCTTTTTTGCAACCAATTCTTCCACCATTGTCTTGATGAGTCCATCATTAAGGTCTGCTGGCATATTCCCTTTAGAATCCTTGGCCACAAAGGTTGACCCTTGTGGTGGCACCACCACTACTTCACCCTAGTGCTCTTCTCTTCATTCTGGTTGATTGACTTCCCCAGCTTCCACCAAGCCACCAACCTTTTCGATGGTGCTTAAGATACTGCCAAACATCTCCTTATCATCTTTCCTCTTAGATTCACTTTCAGAAGGAAGTGTTAACATGACAAGTTAAGTACTGGTGGAAGGGACATTCTCCCAATAACTCAGACACCACCACTTGGTTTACACGAAATACCATAAACAGAACAATGACTATCCACCACTTCACTACCTTGCTATTCTTGGGCAATAATCTGGATTCTAGGATTCAATATCTTCTTGGAATAAAGGAAAGGAAATAATTTTTAGAGAATATTGTTCTTTGCGCTCTTGAGAGAATAAGAGTTCTTGAGAGAATGAGAAATCTCAGTACATGGATCATCATAAGAAAAACTAAACTCCTCAAATAATTTAAGTGAAAGAGAGAGAGGGATGAGAGTTACATAACTTCCCATCCACGTTGAAGTTAACTCCCTAATGGGAAGTTAATTTTATTATTTAATTAATAAATTAATTAATTATACAACTTTTCATTAATTAATTTAAATTAAATATCATATATTTAATTAATTATTCACTTGAATCATATTAAAATGCATATCTCTCTCATAACCTATAGTTTTTTAGGAATCTTATTCATAAAATTAATATTGGAATTTTATTCAAATATATAACTCACTTATATTATATAGTTTCATTTTGAATCTCACTCAAAATTAACTTTACATTATAATATATTCATATACATTATATTAATTGTATCTTATATAATTAATTGACATTCTCTTATTTAATTTGAATAATACAAATTATTCACAAAACTTAGTGATCCTTGTTTTATCCTTAGTGAGCTAGCAAGAAAACCTAATGGATCTATAGATTAGGAGCTTTAGTGATAAGAGATTAAATTAATTAAATTCTTTAATTAAATTAATCAACTTTTATTAACTACGAGTCATTTTACTAAATATCCACAATTACACTCTTCGCACTATAGAATATTTTTATGTCCATGAATATAACCAATACTAGTAAGTCAACCTTTCACGAATTGCTTGTAATTATAGTTGGATCAAATTTTCGTTTTACCCTTGTAATTACCTCTTCTTAAGTCTCACTAATCCTCTAATGAACAACCTATTTATGGTTCTACCATAAACAAATCCCTCTCAGACCAATGAGAGGTAGGGTCTCATTGTTCAAGACCTAGAATTAGCACTTAAGGGAGCAATTAATCTACTTATCCTAAAGGGCGGAAGGAGTGAACTTCATCTTATGTAATTGTATTCTCAACTCCTTACTTGAAAAAATTTCCAAAATGGTAGACTTATTAAGTCGATGACACGGGCCATTCTTGTTGGAATTGGTGTCTTAATTCTCCCAGACTCTCTTTGTTTTGTCAAGATACATATTGTTCAATGAATAAAATAAGTGTTATTTAATTCTGGCATTTACTCGTATCTAATAAACAAAGCTCATTGGTTATCTTATGTGAACTTAAGCATGTATATGCAATATACAAGTGGATCATGCCTTAAGTGATAATCTAAATAGGTCTGTATTATAAGGATTAAGGTGGGATACCTGATCCTCGTGACACTACGGATACGGCCAGCTTTGTAGAGGTTTGCAAGTGTTCTAAACTACTACAGATGGTTGATCCTGACCATTCATGTAGATACGTGTAAGCGGGGGTGTCCTATACAAAGAGTTTGTATAAGACCTAAACCATGAGATGACTAAACTCTGTATATAACGCCGTTGATACGAAAGACTTGCATCTCACCTAAACGACCATAGGTGACAAGACCTCAATCCTGAGTGTTTTGGAAATTTCTGCCTTTGAGGGCAGTCCTTTGATTAATATGGGTGAGAGTGGCTAGATTTCCAACTCAACACCTACCTTTTTGGGGACTTGTCTGATCTGGGAGCTGGGAACTCAATCCACAAGATGGAATTCATTCATTTCCCGAAGCAGGGATAAGTAGAGAGATTGCTCCCTTAAAGGCTGATTCCAGGGCTTGAACATAATGGCCACAACTTCTCTTTGGAAGAGAAGACTTAGTCATAGTAGAACTATGACTCTCACCCATACATAAATCAAAGGACTACCCGCATAGACAGGAGTTTAGTATTCACTCAAAATTAAGGTCGAGTTACTTATGAGCATCCTATGAAATGTCAATCTCTTCAGTCAATGGTGTGATAAAAAGTGATTAATCATTTCGCACTCTGGTCTTTATACAAACTATTTGTATAGAATACCCCCACTCTCATGTCTCCATATGAACGATTTGGATCACATCGTTTGTAACACTTATAACATTTGTAATCTTTACAAAGTGAGTCGTATCAATAGTGTCACCAAGATGAGGTACCCAATCTTATCCATATACTACAGACTATATAGGTTATTACTTGAACTTGATCCACTTGTATGTCTACCACATACTGTTCAAGTTACATAAAATAACATTTTATCTTAGTTTATTAGATTGAGTTAATGCAATTAAACGAAAAATAAAATAACTTTTTACACTACTACAAATTTGGCTTTTGTTGATGGACAAAAAATATCAAAAAATATTGTCTACCTTGATGGGAAAAAATCAAGAAAACTAACATTAAGAAAGTTTGACCATCAAGAATTGCTTTCTTGATGGTAAAAAAATGTCACCAAAAACCCTTTCTTGACGTTTTTGGCCATCAAGAAAGGATATTTTGACATTTTGTGCTCATCAACCATATGGAAAAAAAAGTCAAGAAAAACACTTTTCTTGATATATTTTCAACGTCAAAGTATGGTAATATTGACATTTTTTGTCTATCAACTATTTTTAAGATCGTCAAAAAGACTTTTTTTTATTGACATATTTTGCCTATCAAGAAAATGTTTTCATTGACGGTTTTTAAGCATCATCTATATACTTTTGTTGACAGTTTTTACCGTTCAACTATACCGATTTGAAAAAAAAAATCTGGATCATTGGGATCTCTCATATGCAACTTGTAACCGACACCAAACAAACTTTTAGTTTAAAATTTACATTTACACTCATGGTACCTAGACTGTACTTTGTACACAGGCAACACAATACACCAAATCACTTATATAAAGTTTGTGGCATATCTACAAACTAATAACTTCAAACAACTCCTGCAAAACAACAACTTTACGCAACTTCACACAACTGCAAACCCACCAACTATACACAACTCCAAATTTTCAATAGCACATATCTAAATTCATATTTGAAACAAGGAACATATTTAATAAACTTATTATCCAACGAATCAACCAAGTCATTTTCATTAATCAACCAGTCAAATAATGTTTCTACAAACAATGAATGTTTAAAAATCAGATCATATAATACCTAACCCTACCAAAATTGACATCGTATCTCTTATTCTAAACTCATGCGTACTAAACTATTGATGCATCACATAACAAAAATTCATAGTCATTTTCATTAATCAACCAGTCAAATAATGTTTCTACAAACAATCAATGTCTAAAAATCAGATCATATAATACCTAATCCTACCAAAATTGACATCATATCTCCTATTCTAAACTCATGCGTACTAAACTATTGATGCATCACATAACAAAAATTTATCATCCCTAAACTTAACCAACTTATCTAAACTTAAGAGTCCAATGATAGTTATATAAAATAAGTGTTGCCAGAAGTACCTTACAAAAATTTTTGCTAGTAACCCAACAACCACTTGAAAAGAGCTTAAAATACTTTAAATCAATCTCGAATTATAAACAAAGAATTCACAGTGGTTATAAAATAATTTACAACCATTTAAAAAGAGTTTGAAAGGATATCTAAAATTAAGTTTTAATATCAAAATTCACCAAAACGAATAAATTGGATCCAAACCGAAAGGTGTTTGAATGAGTTCCATGTCAATCCAAGATTACAAAATAATAATAATAATATTAATAATCCTAAAGGTTAGAAGCTACGATATAACAAAGAGTGTTTTGAAATGACATTTACCATTGGTATTTCCTTAAGATAGCTAGGTTCTTGTGTTGTATAATTCCCCAAGTCATACACATATAATGGGTATAGATACAAAGGGTATAGACACAAATTGTAGCTAATATGCCCAAACGGAACACAACGGCCAATAGATAAATCAAAAGTGATAAGTAAAAAGGACATAACGATATAAAGTGGTCAACCAATTTGGTTTACATCTACTTTAAGAACCAGTTTGGAATGATTTTATTATGAGCAATAGTTTACAAATAAAAGAATCACAATCTATAATTTAAGAATGAAACCACAATTCTACCGCCTATTGACCGAGACCCATCACTAGAGCAATCCTTTTGCAAAACCTGACTTCACAATCGGCGAAATACCCACTGATACCGAGCGATCCACACGTTCTATATAGCCTCTGAAACCGAGACCCACTGCCCGGAAACAACCCACGTACTGGAACCCACACAACTGAAGAACTACCATGGATGTGAGCTACAAAGAATAGATTTAGGGTATCCACCATACACCTTGCATAAACGCTAAGTCAATGCTCATGTGCAAACTTGTGGAACTACTAACATCTCATCCGCTATCATGGTAAAGCAGACATACTAGAGGATGAAAATTGTCTTGCTTCAATGGAAGGATTGTCATCTTTCATGGCGATGGAGACAACATTAGCATCCAACTCAGAGATTTTTTAAGAACCTACTATGTTAAGACAATCCTTTTCATGTGTCCAAACTATCCACATTCCCAACAAATCTTTTTCTGTATGAACTCTTTCTTCTTCTTCCACTTGTTAGCTACCAATACCATATCCTCTTGTGAAGTATGCCCCTCACACTTCAGTCTTCTTTCCTCTGACAGAAGTTTATTAGTAGGCTCAACAAACTCTAATGTCCTTCCTTTATATCAAGATTGGCTTCATGTGTTCATAAAAGGAGGGAAGTGACCAGATGAGTCCGAATGCCTTATCTTCATCTTCTATCTTCACTCTTATCGCCTCCAACTCAGAAACGATGCCATTGAGAATACTCAAATGATCTAAGATTTGTATACCCTCCACCATTCTCAGTGTGTGAAACTACTCCTTCAAGTACAACCTACTTCAAGCTTCTCCCAAAGCTTTTTGGCTCTTGAAAATCCAAGCACATTTGCAAAGCCATTTTTAGCTAAATTTAGCATGATTTGCAGCTCTCAAATCCATTTCCTCCCAATCTTCATCACTCGTGTTGGACTTCTTAGAACCATTATTGGAATCTTTGTTGGACTCTATTGGACACCATAACCGATTAACTCTTTAGAAGCACCATTGTCTAATCTTCCTTTCAAGGCCTTATGTAATCTAACTTGTATCAGCACCTCCTTGACTTGCACTTACCTTAAGCCAAAGTTGATCCTTCTGTCAAAGCATTGTTAATTGGCTCTATATTTTTCTATGGTTGCCTAAGTTGATTTTTGCAGTTTTCATAGAAGATGTTATCTCTGCAATCTATTTTCTTTCCTTATCGAGAAAAATTCTACAGATTTATTTTTCCAGATATTTTCCTTGTTTAAGGTAAAGTTTACTTTTTTCGAATGGAAACTTTGTTTCCTTTATTGTCCACGACTTTTAAAATGAGTTTGGTGGTCATTTAGGGTTGTCATTTTTATTGACTGGTTGATGTTTTACGTTTGTGTGGTTGAACTAAGCAACATTGAGTTTTTCGATCTTTCCTCACTATATTTCGTTGTGTATCTTGTTGATTGAAAGGTGCAAGAGCTATAAGATAATCTTTGTCTTAGATGTATTCTAAGTCATTGTTGTTGAGAATGGATTCTTGATTTTAGGAGGAGTCTAAGACCTCATTCTTGAGAATGAGTTCTTCATCTTAGAGAGGATCTAAGATTCATCCGTGAAGGGAGTTCATTGAGAAAAAGAGAATATAATATTGTAAAAGATGAATCTCACACACAGTCGAAAGCTGAAATGTTCTACACTAATATTAACACACTTAGTGGGAGCCTAAGTTCTCTTAAGCGAGAGTCTCACATCAAGGGGGAACTTAAGTGATGTGTGAGTTGGGTTTTACATGAGTCACTATATTAGTTGTTGTATTGTAGATAAATACCATGTTGTAATTACTTGACTCTTTAATATTAGATTATCTTTCCTGGGCACTTTGCACCCTAGACGTAGGTGGATTTCACCGATCTGGGTTACCAACTTTTGTATATTCTTTCTTGATTCCTTGTTCTTGTTAGCTTATTGTTACCGTGCATGTTTGTACTCTCTGTTTAACATTTATGTTTTGAGTATCAAGTCATCTTATCTCTTTTTCACCTTCCATCAAATTTCTCCACATCAAAGTTTTTTGAACTCATAAAGCTTTACATATTTGCTTCTCTTTCTAGCAAAACAACAAATGGTGAACAACTCTTACTATTGACAATACCACACCCATTCGAAGAATTCTTTTATGATGTGGAAGGTCAGACAATGCTGCAACCACAAAGCATATTTAGAAATTCAAGAAATTATGAACATGACTCTCTGATACTACTTGTTGGTAAAAACCTCCATCTTCTACTGCAAAAAAAAAACAAAAAACAAAAAAACAAAAAAAAAAAACAAATATAACAAAAAGATTAAAAAAATGCAATAAAAATCAAGAACACAAGAATTTACGTGGATAACTCCTAACTCAAAGAAAAATCAAGAACAAAAAAAATCACTATGTGAAAAATTGCTACAATCACACAGAATAATTCTCTCTCTCGACCCCGATTACCATATCACTGTCTCAAAGCTTTTGAATACTCAACTTTTTTCCCACTCTCAAACTAGAGAATACAAAAGATATTTAATTAGAGTTAGCACACTAAGCTTAAAGTGGGCATTTGATGCGCAGGTTTGAAATCTTAAACTAAGGAATATTAAGCCTGGGGTAGGTGTGTACATGGGTTTGATTGGGTTGGTTGAGGGTGTTTTTTGGACTATCCCAAAAATCTAGGTTGGTTGGGTTGGCAATCCAAAAGACCCAAATAAAGTCTCCAACCCAGCCCATATCAACCCTTAAAATTTAGGTTGAGTTGGATTGAGTTGTTAAGTTATAACTTATTTTTTCTAATTAATTTAAAACACGTGAGTTTTTCTACAATACATGACTAATAATTAAAATCTCATAAAATTCAAATGTTATTAAATATCTATGATATTTATTACAAACTTTAAACAAAGATAAACATCATAATAATTTTAAAAGAAAATTATTTAAAAAAATTTAAAAAGTAGTCAAACTTTAGACAAAGAGAAATATATGTATTCATCTTATTATTGTATAGGTAATTTGGGTAGGGTTGGGTCAACTTGGATTTTTTTTTTTTTTAAGCCAACCCTAGACTCAACCCAACCCAACAAAAATAGAAAAAGTTCAATCCAACCCAATCTAAGAACAATGCTAACCCAACCTAACTCTTATAGTTTGGGTTGGGTCGTTTGGATTGTTTGGGTTGTCAGGTTTTTTGAACACCCCTATTTGGGGGTTAGGCTGATTGGTTTATGTAGCTTGGGTTGAAAAAAATTATGTTTGGAGTGTAGGTTTTTGAAGTTTGACTTAAAGAAGCCTGTGTTTGGAGTACAGACTTAGGAAGCCTAAGAATAAAGTACAGATTTATAAATCCTGAGTTTGTGGAATATTTTTTGTATTTCATTAGTGGTTATATTTTAATCAGTTCAAACTTGTCATTTTAATTACTTTTAATATAGTTATGTTGAAAATAAACTAAACGATCTAGAATAATTTTTTTTCTTTTTTTTTTTTTTAAGTTTGAACAAAGATGTGACTAAATTTATAATTTTATTTAATTTATTATTTCAATAATTTAGCATTTTGATTTTACTAGGTTTTGAGATAAAACTTCATAGATTTTTGTCAGTTTAACAAATTTGAAAATGATCAATTTTTTACCATAACATTTGAAAATGATCAAATTGACCTAAGCTAGGATTTTAGCCTTAAATTCAATTATTGAAAAATTATAATCTTTTTTTTTTATCAAATTACACTTGAGGAATAAAAGAATAATAAAGTTTGAGTTTTAATTTTTATTTGGCGTTAAGTTATTACCAACATTTTAATCTTTTACATTTAAAAATTAATTCTAAATCTTCAAGCTAGTTAAATTGACCAACGGATAAAAATTGAAAATGTTAAATTAAATTAGGGCTTTCTATACATATAGCCTAAATAAATATACCAAATTATACAATTGTAGTTTAATCGGCTACTATTTTACACAAAAATATGGTACAATTTACTTTTTTTTTATCTCTCAACATGTAAGTGAAGTTTCTTGTATTTTTAAACTTTCCAAAACAGTTTTCTTTTTCGAACCTATACAAGTAAGGAAAATATCTCTAAAAATAAAAAATTGTTGCCCTCATAAATGAAAGCGAGAATCAATGAGAAGCTTTAAAGGAAAAAATAAGGTATATTTGATATATATAACATTATATATTTTAATTTTCTATAAATAAATCAGTGTATATTTGATAAGTTGTATGTATTAGGGTTGGTATTCTAAATCTTGTAGGATCCTATAGTTTGTAATTATAATGTACAAACATTTTATTTATGTGATAAAATATGTGATATTTTATTTAAAAATTAGTTGCATTAACCACAAACCAATAAACTAACATCCAATGCTATATTGTAGTCTAAACATGTATGTAGAGACATACGGGTGGATCATGTTTAAGCGATAACCTAAATGGTCTGTAGTAGATGGATAAGATTAGATACCTTATCCTGGTGACACTACAAGTATGGCCTGCTTTGTAGATGTTACAATTATATAAAATGTTACAAATGATCCGATCTTAATCATTCATGTGGAGACACGTGAGCGGGGATATTCTATACAAAGAAGTTTGTATAATATCGAACCACAAAATGTTTAGTATCATTATATAATGTTGTTCATAATAGAGACTTACATTTCACCAGGATGACCATAGGTAACATGACCTGAATCTTGAGTAAGTTGTAAACTTCTAGTATGAGGGCGGTCCTTCGATTTGTAAGGGTGAGAGTGGTTAGATCACCGACTCAACTAGCCTACCATTTTAGGGATTCATCTGTTTGGGAAGCTGCGAACACAGTTACACAAGAAGGAATTCACTCATTCCCCAATGTGAGGGCAAGTAGATAAATTGTTCCCTTAAGGGTTGATTCTGGACTTGAACAATGTGGCACCACACCCTCTCCTGGCCCAAGAGGGGTTTAGTCATAGTTGGACTATGATCTATTGTTCATTATAGGGATCAGTGGTACTTAAGGAGTTAGATGTAACTACAGGGGAAAAACAGTCATTTTAGTCCAGTTGTACTTTCGAGCAATTTGTGAAGGGTCATGTACTGTTGATTGGTTATATCCAATGGACACAGAAATATATTTGTAGTGCAAAGAGTGCAGTTGTCAGTCTTTAGTGGAGTTTCTGGCAGTTAACGGATGGCGAATAGTTTAAATAAAGAGTTTAATTCATGTACCATTGGAGCTTCAAGCTATAGGTCCATGAAGTCTCCTTAGTAGCTCAATAGGAATTAATGAGAATTTGTTTTTGGATTAATTTGAATTGTTCAAATTAATTGAGAGAATTAATTGTATATGATATAATTAAGTTAAATTAGTTATATATAATATAATTATTATAATGTATTTGTTACATTATAATATAAAGTTTATTTGAGAGGAAATAAATATTTTAATATTATTCGAATATTAATTATGTGAATTGGATTCATATTATTAAATTTAATATAAATGTGATTTATATTAAATGTCATTTGTGAAAGAGAAGAAACTATAGGTTATATTGTATATGATACAATATAATAAACTATAGGTTATATGTTATATATGATATAAAATATAGTTATGTATATATGTATAATAAATTAGTTATTATATATATATAATATTTTAATTTATTAACATTAAATTATTTTATTTTATTTTAAATTAAATTAAAGGGAGGGGAATAACTTCCCTCTCCTTAATTCTCTCCACATCACATTGGTGGGTGGTTGCTAAAGGGAGGGGATTCATCTTCTACCTAGATTATTCAAATAGCACCTTTCTCATTATTCAATCTCCCTTCCCTCACCAAATTCACCAGAGCATAGAAACTCCTGGATTCTCACCTGAGAATACCGAGGTCATCTTGTGGTCGTGCCCTTTCCAATTTTGGGATTTCATTTGAAGAATGTCTTCAAAGGTAAGGGTTTTCTAATCCCTATTTGATTTTCATTCTAATTAGAATGTTGTATTTTTATATATAAATGCATAATTCTTTCTACCTCTGTAAAATTGTAATTCTGTAAAAATTGGGTTTGAGAAGATCTGCTTCTGCTCAAAGATCCCTTCACAAGCGTTCCTTCAATTGGTATCAGAGCCTCCATGTTTTGATCCCAAATTTCCAATTTTTATGAACTGTTTTTACAGTTTTTGTGGGTTTTAGTTTATGCATTCTGTGATTTTTTTTTTAATGTGATGAATTGTTGTTGAATGTGGTATTGCACTGATGGATATTTTCAGGATTGGACATTAGAATTTATGACTTTATTTTATGAATTTCAATCTATAAAGGCCCATGTTTTGGGGAATTTTATTATGAAATCGTGTTTGTATTCTATTGTTGAGTCGTTCGTGGTGTTCCCGTTCAATTACTGGAGAAAATGAAGCAGAAAACGATGGAATTTTGAAGCAATTTGAAACAATACAGAGGCATTGTACTGTAGCGTCACAATGCTGTTGAAGGGAAACCAATGACGATTTAGTAGCAAAAGCGGGGATCAATCCCATTTTTATGTTTACAAAATTTCTGAAATTACAATATAAAACTATGCATTATTAAACCAAATTTTACAACATGCAATTGAGGGAAATGGGGAAAAATTATACATTACCTTTAAAGCCAATTTCTTCACGTTTCCCTTGAACAAATCACGATCTCTACTCCGGTCAGGACACCACCACAA
Organism: Benincasa hispida; assembly: GCF_027475165.1. Lineage (NCBI taxonomy): Eukaryota > Viridiplantae > Streptophyta > Magnoliopsida > Cucurbitales > Cucurbitaceae > Benincasa > Benincasa hispida. The sequence goes on from NC_143479.1 coordinate 47,144,053, forward strand.
AACGAGCTCTTTGTATTTCTTGGGTAGAGAATTCGACAGGAATTGTGGGCTCTGCCCAATTGGTGGGAAAAAAAAGGATGAGAGGGAGAGAAGAAGATTTCTTTTCTGTGAATTTTTTGGAGAGAAAACTTAGAGATATTTTCATCTCCTGAATTGGTGGGGAAAAAAACTAAACTTACCCACATACTATATGTTATATCAAATATAACATATAATCTATAGTTTTATTTTCTCTCAACACATAGTATTTAATATAAATCATATTCATACTAGGATGTTTGTGCCCTAGTTTATTAATTTGTGTACTATGTATTTTAGTTTACTTTTATATTGTACATCGCACTAGCTTTAGGTCAAGTGGAGATTGTTGAGGTTGGTGCCCTAAATCTCATAGGGTCATATAGTTTGTAATTGTAATGTACAAAAATTTATTTATGTAATAAAATATGTGATGTTTTATTTTAAAATTAGTTGCATTAACCACAAACCAATAAACTAACATCCAAGGTTATCTTAAGGCTTAAACATGTATGTAGAGACATACGGGTGGATCATGTTTAAGTGATAACCTAAATGGTCTGTAGTAGATGAATAAGGCTGGGTACCTTATCTTGGTGACACTACGAGTTTGACCAACTTTGTAGGTGTTACAATTGTTGTAAAATGCTACAAATGATCTGATTCTAATCACTCATGTATAGACATGTGAGTCGGGATATTCTATACAAAGAAGTTTGTATAAGACCGAACCACGAAATGTTTAGTCTCATTATATAACGCCATTCATAACAGAGACTTACATTTCACTAGGATGACCATAGAAAACATGACCTGAATCCTGAGTGAGTTGTGAACTCCTACCTATATGGGCGATCCTTTAATTTGTATGGGTGAGACTGGCCAAATCGCCGACTCAATAAACCTACCATTTTGAGGATTCGTCTAATTAGAGAGTTGGGAACACAGCTACACAAAAAGGAATTCACTCCTTCCCCAAGCTTGGGGTAAGTAGATAAATTGCTCTCTTAAGGGCTGGTTCTAGGGCTTGAACAATGTGGTGCCACACTCTCTCCTAGCTCGAGAGGGGTTTAGCCATAGTTGAACTATGATCATTTGTTCATTAGAATGATCAGTGGTACTTAAAGAGTTAGATGTAACTACAGGGACAAAACGGTAATTTTGGTCCAGTTGTACTTTCGAGCAATTTGTGAAGGATTATCGTATTGTTCATTGGTTATATCCAATGGACACAAAAATATATCTATAGTGCGAAGAGTGCAGTTGTCGGTCTTTAGTGGAATGCACGATAGTTAATGGATGGTGAATAATTTAATTAAAGAGTTTAATTAATTATTCATGTACTATTGAAGCTTCAAACTACAGGTCTATAAGGTCCCCTTTGTAACTCAATAGGATTAAATGAGAATAAGTTTTTGGATCAATTTGAATTGTTCAAATTAATAAAGGGATTTAGTTATATAAGATATAATTAAGTTATTTTAATTATATATGATATAATTAGTATAATGTATTTGATACATTATGTAAGGAAATGAATATTTGAATAAGATTCAAATTACTTTTATGAATTGGATTCATAATTATTAGATTTAATATAAATATTATTTATATTTAATGTCATTTGAGGGAGAAAAGAATCTATAGGATATATTGTATATGATACGATATTAAAACTATAGGTTATAAGTTATATTTGATATAACTTGTAGTTTAATATATATATTGAAATAATAGTTATCAGATTTATATATATCTATATATCTATATATATTAATTTTTTTATATAAATTAATTTTATTATTTTATTTATTAAAATTAATTTATTTGAATAAGGGAGGGAGTTACAACCCTCCCTCCATCTTTTATCTCCAACCATGTAAGTGGGTGGTTGATGATATATTTGGCATTTTTGAAAGAAGAGAGTCTCCTTCTTCACTAGGTAAGAAAAAGACAGAAAGGTTATGAGAGAGTGTTGTTCTTGGAGATCAATCACAATGCCTCATACTACTCTCTACTCTCAATTCATTCCTTCATTCCAAAATAGCCAGAGCCCACAACTCTTGGTTTCTCTACCTGAAAATACTAAGATCGTCGTGGTGGTAGTGTTCGTTTCTTGATCGAAGGATTCTTGAAGAAGATCTTCAAAGGTAAGACTTTCTGAAACCTCTAAGTTTCTTTTTTTAACTAAGCATGTTGTAATGTAAATAAATGCATAAATTTGTTCTTTCCTTTCTGTAAAAAATTACATTCTATGAACAATGGAAATTGGGACGATCTTGTTTCCACTCAAGTTTCTCTTCAATGAGATCCTTCAAAAGGTTATATTGTAGTTTAAACGTGTATGTAGAGACATACGAGTGGATCATTTTTAAGTGATAACCTAATTGGTCTGTAGTAGATGGATAAGGCTGGATACTTTATCCTTGTGACACTACGAGTATGGCGCACTTTGTAGATGTTATAATTGTTATAAAGTGCTATAATTGATCTGATCCTGATTATTCATGTGGAGACATGTGAGCGGGGATATTCTATATAAAGAAGTTTGTATAAGACCGGACCACATAATGTTTAGTCTCATTATTTAATGTCGTTCATAATAGAGACTTACATTTCACCAGGATGACCATAGGTAACATGACCTCAATCCTGAGTGAGTTGCGAACTCTTGCTTATAAGTACGGTCCTTTGATTTGTATGGGTGAGAGTGGCCAGATCGTCAACTCAACAAGCCTACCATTTTGGGATTCGTCTGATTAAGGAGTTGGGAACACAGGTACATAAGAAGGAATCCACTCCTTCCTAATATTGGGGAAAGTAGATAAATTACTCCGTTGAGGGTTGATTCCGAGGTTTGAACAATATGGTGCCACACCCTCTCCTGACCCAAGAGAGGTTTAGTCATAGCTGAATTATGATCTATTGTCACACCCATTCCCGACCTTGTCTCCTAGACCCAGAGGGAGACGTGAAGACAACCAATACCACCCTTGTGATACCAACTACCCAACTTCATACCATTCCACAACTAGCTAATAAATAAGAACTTAACTATTTTTTTATGAACGGTTACAAGGTTTGTACTTTACACAATATAAGCTTTATCAATCCTAATTACTTTCAAAGATAACCCCAATCTGAGTCCCGCACTGTGAGAGAGTAGTAGGTCTAGACCTTAGGTGGCTTTTCTCAGAACGTTCTGCTTTCTGCTGCCTAGGGAGGAAGTAAAATATTGGAAAATGTGAGCTAGAAAGCCTAGTGAGTGGTATCCTTCAACAAATGAAAAATAAGTTTGATTTAAGGAACACATTTGTGAAAAAACAATTTTCACACGATATTCATCACAACCACAATAATGCAACCCTCCCAGCCTGGTAACTACATAACCCTGACATAATCATGTATCTTGTGAGAGTTTCTGAACCTAACTTAGATAGCCAAACAGAACGCAAACAATCAACAGAAATAAATCGAAAGCAGTAAAGAACACCAAGATATATAGTGGTTCGACCAGTTTGGTCTACATCCACTTTGAGAACCAGCTTGAATTAATTTATTAATGAGCAATAAAGGAATTTTACAAATTACAAATAATCAACGAAATCACCAATCTGTAATTTTAAGTATCCACTGATACCGAGAGATCCGCACACAACGTCGCCTCTATCTACTGAGAACCCCACTGCAAAACAGCCCAAAATAGTATGCAACTCGCCTCTGACCGGCGAACCACGCGCAGACCCGCGCGTATCACTCAATGCTGCCGGAAGCAGCCTCCACAGCAAAACCGAACTGCCTGCTACTCAGATTGACTAACCTCACAGACTGGACCGCGACAGCCAGAACCGCCGCCCACGTCGTGAACTTCCAAGACCGAACCACCTGACGGAAACCTCCCACGCTACCCGCTGATCTGTAAGCACCACGCTCACCGATCGATCATGATCTACTTCCACCGGCGGCCTCCGATTAGTGTCCCAGGCGGCTCTCTCGTTTTGGTCTTGTGTTAGTCCAACTCTCTTTGGGCGGCTACAACTTTTTTCTTCCAGCAAAAGGAAACCCACGAAAAAAAGCCCTAATTTTGGAGAAGAAGGAAAAATTACAAGTTTCCCACTGCTCAATAATTACGATAATGTCATTGGGCCTTTAATTTTTCAAAAAACTCAATAAAACCCACTTAAAAACCTTGTTATTTTCTATAAATCTCCCTCATAACAAGAGTATTTAAGTGCCAAGTTGATTCTCCAATCTTCCTATCATCCAGATTTAATATTCAGCTCATCTAATAGGTATTTGAACCTATGGGCTGGACGAACCTTGGTTAACATATCTGACAAATTCTCAACTGTATGAACCTTGACCAGTTCAACATCTTTCTGGGCCATAACTTCTCTGATAAAATGAAATTTAACATTGATATGCTTAGACCGTTCATGATGAGATGGATTCTTCGCAAGATGAATAGCACTCTGGCTAGCATAACGGACGATAGGAATGAACTCCTGCGACAACAACTCACCAACTATCCTTTTCAACCACACTACCTCTTTCACAGCTTCACCCACTCAAATATACTCTGACTCAGTAGTAGACAAGGAAACAACTGACTGTAGAGCAACCTTCCAACTGACCACATTACCAAACAAACGAAAAATGTGACCTGATAGAGACCTTCTTTTGTCAAGGTCTGCAGCATAATCTGCAACTGTGAAGCCTTCCAACAATGCTGATTTTTCACAATCCCTGCTAAAACACAATGATACACTGGCACTACCTTTCAAATATCAAAGCACCCATTTAATAACATTCCAATGCTCATTCCCAGAATTTGACATAAACCTACTTATCATACTCATAGCATATCCCAAGTCAGGCCTAGTACAAATCATCAAATACATAATACTTCCAACAGCATTACAATAAGGAATATTAGCCATCTTTAACCTTTCTTGTTCAGTAACAAGACACTAAGATGAAGAAAGCCTAAAATGAGATGCTAAGGGTGTTGAAACTACCTTACAACCAAACATATTATACTTCTCAAGCAGTTTTATGCACATAACACTCATGCGAAATGGTTAGCAAACCTTTCTCCCTATCTCTTTTCACATCCATGCCTAGGATCCTTTTTAGTTCACCTAAATCTTTCATCTCAAATTCACTACTCAATCTTTCTTGAGATCACAGATTTCAGAATAATCCTTAAACCCTAGAATCATATCATCTACAGACAGAAGTAGATAAGTATATGTACCTTTCTGAGATAGTTTCCAGTACACGCAGGCATCATATGAGCTCCTGTGAAACCCCTGCTTCAGAATAAAGATGTCAAACCTGATATACCATTGTCTCGGTAATTTCTTCAATCCATAGATGGACCTGTGAAGACGAAAAACCATGTCTTCCTTTCCTTTCACCTCATAGCCCTTAGGTTGAGCCATGTAGATCACTTCCTCCAATTCACCATGAAGGAAAGTTGTGGTAACGTCCATCTGTTCAACAAACATATCAAAGTGAACAACAATATATATAATTAATCGAATGGACGAATGCCTCACCACTAGAGAGAAAATCTCATGAAAGTCAACTTTCTCCTTTTGAGTGTAGTCCTTGGCTACCAGTCTAGCCTTATACTAGGCTTGCTATCACCTTCTGTACCTGGCTTGATTTTATAAATCCACTTTGATTGAATGAGTTTCTGATTAGGAGGCTTTGGAACCAATGACCATGTCTGATTCTTCTGCAACGAGAACAACTCTACTTCCATAGTATCTTTCCACTGTTCCTTCAAATCAGATACAATAGCCTCCTCAAAAGTAAGAGGCTCTGCTTCAATACTGTCAGTTGCACAAGTAAGAGCATAAGCAACTAAATCAGCATAACCATACCTCGTAGAAGCTTGCCTCACCCGCTGAGGCCTGTCACGTGTAAGCTGATAGTTTTGTAGGTCACTGCCACTTAAGCTTTCTTCACCAAAAGCTCCCTCATCAATCAAAGTTCTCTGCAGTTGAGGCTGTCTACCATCAGAACTGGATGACTGATCACTGGAATCACCTGAACTAACTGATGGTTGTGCTTTAGAATCAATTCTAACCTCTGCCTCAACCTGATCAACTGTCTGCTGTTTCTGCTGCTCTTTGACACGAAATGGCATCTCTGTTTCATTAAAGGTCACATCTCTGCTGATAATGCATTTATTTCTGCCCTCTTCCAAGCACCAAAGTTTATATCCTTTAACACCCTGAGGATAGCCAATAAACATACATTCCAGTGCCCTCTTGTTCAGCTTCCCTTCCTTAACATGAGCATAAGCTGAACATCCAAATACTCTGAGATGATCCAAGCTTGGAGCTTTTCCTGTCCATATCTCCTGAGGTCTAAAGCGGAAGACAGACTCCTATTAATAAGATAACAAGCTGTTTGGGCAGCTTCCCCCCAAAATTTCAAGGGTAATGAAGCATTTGTCAAGAGACATCTTATACGCTCCATAATTGTTCTGTTGAACCTCTCAGCTAAACCATTCTGCTGTGGAGTGTACGTAACAGTGAAATGCCTCGTAATTCCTTCAAATTTGCAAAATTTATCAAATTTGTAATTCACAAATTCTAAATCGTTGTTTGTTCTTAGATATTTTACCTTTCTACCTGTCTGGTTCTCAACCTGCTTTTTCCATTCAAGAAATTTACCAAAAGCTTCATCCTTCTGCTTTAGTGGATACATCCACACCTTTCTTGAAAAACCATCAATGATTGACATAAAGTATCTCGAACCTCCCATAGAAGGTACCTTTGTAGGACCCCACAAATCTGAATGAATATAATCTAAAATTCCTTTAGTAGAATGCTTCCCTTTCCCAAACTTCACTCTGGTAGACTTTCCCATTATGCAATGTTCACAAAATAGGAGTTCAATGTCTTTAATTCCTCCAAGAAAACCTTATTGTGAAAGAGCTTGCAGACCTCTTTCACTCACATGAGCCAATCTGTTATGCCATAACATAGATATATCTGTTTCTTTCCCAGATGCAATAGCAGCACTACCTGAAACTGCAGTACCTTCCAATACATAAAGACCATTCCTCAAGGTCCCCTTCAGCTTAACCAAAGAACCCTTGATACCTTCAGAACTCGATTCTCAGATTTATAAGAATAACCTGCTCTATCTAATTCGCCCAGAAAAATTAGATTTTGTTTGAGTTCTAGAACATACCTTACATTTGTAAGAATTTTGATCATACCATCATGTGTTGCAATTCGAACTGACCCAATTCCTTTTACATCACAAGCACCATTATCACCAAGCAGAAGTGATCCCCCATCATTTTCCTGAGTCAATCCATAAATCCCGATTAGGAGTCATGTTAAACGTGCACCCTAAATCCATGATCCAAGCATTCTGAATGTCCCTGCTGGACACCATCAAAACCTCTGTTTAATCATACCCATCAGTAATATTTGCTGCACTAGAATCCCCTGTATGCTTGCTACTTGATGCTTCCTTGCTCTTATTCAAAAGGTAATTCTTTCTAAAATGTCCTTCTTTATGACATAGGAAACACTTTTTGCTTTTCCCCTTTGATTTCGACCTGGATCTCGACTCTTTTCTTTTTCCGTTCTTTTTCTCATTTCTGCCTCTGGCCATGAGTAACTCTCCATCCTTGCGTTCCTTTTTAATCTCGAGATTTCTCGTTCTCAAGGCATCCAACACTATATCCATGGACAATGAATCCCGTCCATATTTAATAGCTGCCTTAACTTCTCGATACGATTCTGGCAAAGAATTCAGAAGAATAACTGCTTGATTTTCATCCGACATCTTCTTACCGATGTTATTGAGATCAACTATAATCTTCTAGAATTCATCTAAGATCTCTTTTAAGCCTTTACTTGAGTCCATCTTATATCCAAAGAATTTCTCCTTAAATATAATTTATTTGGCAAGGACTTAGTCAAATAAAGACTTTCCAGTTTCTTCCACAACTCCGTTGTAGAAGTAGCCTCATCTACTAGCCTAAGCACAACATCTGACAGATACAGAATTATCTTCGAATAGGTCATCTCATCCATATCCCTTTTTTCAGCTTCTATAATTGTTGGTGGAAGGTTATCTTCGTCTAAGATTTTGGCTACCTTTTGTTGAATCAGAATAGCCCTAATCTTTTTCCTCCATAACCCGAAATCACCTTTCCTATCAAATTTAATAACTCCGAACCGTGTAGACATCGAAGCCATCTGTCAAAAATAATTCCAACAAAAATTCCTGAACAAAGAAATATGCCAGCACACACTACCACACAATCTCTTTGGATCAACTGAAGCTCTGATACCACTTGTGAGAGTTTCTGAACCTAACCTAGATGGCCAAACAGAATGCAAACAATCAGCAGAAATAAATCGAAAGCAGTAAAGAACACAAAGATATATAGGGGTTCGACCAGTTTGGTCTACATCAACTTTGAGAACCAGCTTGAATTAATTTATTAATGAGCAATAAAGGAATTTTACAAATTACAGATAATCAACGAAATCACCAAATTGTAATTTTAAGTATCCACTGATATCGAGAGATTCGCACACAACGTCGCCTCTGTCTACTAAGAACAACCCGCTGCAAAACAGTCCAAAACAATGTACAACTCGCCTCTGACTGGTGAACCACGTGCAAACCCACGCGTATCTCTTAATGCTGTCGGAAGCAGCCTCTACGGCGAAACCGAACTGCCTGCTACTCAGATCGGCTAACCTCTCAGACCGTACCACGACAGCCCAAACCGCCGCCCACGCCGTGAACTTCCAAGACCGAACCACCTGACGAAAACCTCCCACGTTGCTCGCTGATCTGCAAGCACCACGTTCACCGATCAATCGTGATCTACTTCCACCAGCAGCCTCCGATTAGTGGTCCTAGGCAGCTCTCTCGTTTTAGTCTTGCGTCAGTCCAACTCTCCTTGGGCGGCTGCAACTTTTTTCTTCCAACAAAAGGAGACCCACGAAAAAAAGCCCTAATTTTGGAGAACAAGGAAAAATTACAAGTTTACCACTACTCAATAATTACGATAATGCCATTGGGCCTTTAATTTTTCAGAAAACCAAATAAAACCCACTTAAAAACCTTGTTATTTTTTACATATCTCCTCGGGTATTCCCGTGAATTCCCGATATGAATGATGTGGAAACAACTCCAGTACCCTTATAGTCCACCAAATATGCACATGTCGACATTATCCCACCAGACGTGTTGTAGGCACGCTAACAATTCTCGAGGGTACAATATTAATTTCCAATGCAAATCACAACAAGCATTATATCATGAATTAAATCAACCAATAAAATCCAAGAAAGCGCATTTCTCGATCATGCCAATTTTTCAAACTTTACACACACACACACACACACACATATATATATATATATGAACATAACAAAACAATAAAACCCATTCATAGTCCTCCTGTTTAATCCTTCAAGACTTTGCCTAGTATAACTTCTAGCCCGATTTCCTTGAATTTCACTTCTTTTAAAGAAATCCCAAATTAGTCCAAAAATTCCTCTAATAATTCTATTTTAATCCAAAAATAACTACAAAAATAGAATAACTAGCTTACCCCCTTTAGAAATACCAAAATAGGCCTAACTTTCCCAAAATAGCCTTTGGAGGTTATTTTGGCACCACAAGTGCTAGGCTGTAGGGTGGGCATGGATGCGCACAGTTGAGCGCTGTTGGGCGTCAGGCGTTGCACAAGGTGGGCAGGGACGTAGCACTGGGCGTCGAGCCCGGTTGGGCATGCGCCTGGGCGATCGTGTGTGCAAGGTTGGCGGTGAAACGCACTCAAACGTGCGCGGAGTGTCTACGCACTGACGATGAAGCGCGGACAAGGCTGAGCGATAGGCTGCTGGGCGCGTGCACGCAGACACAGACGTCGGGCGATGGAAGTTGCACTGTGTGTTGTGCGTCCGATTGGGCCTCCTGCCTTCCAATGTCGATTTCTCTTTTCTCAAAACTCCAACTCAAACGGCAACCCAGAAGTCATCATTTAACTCCCTTCTGGACACTCTCATTCTAAAATCACTCAAAAGGCACGAGTGAATTGTGAGAACTAAGCTCCCCAACCTGCCCTATTTATAGACGTCCAAAATTCCCCTCTGTTTTACATCTTCAGCTCCATTGCATGTTAAAGTGCACTTTCCTCAAGCTACCAATGCCTCCCCTTGCCATCTTTGCCCTAAAGTGGCTTCATCTTCTTTAGCCAATGCAAAGTCCCAACTTTGCATGCCCTCTCATGCCTCCACCTAGCCTTGGCTCAATCCTAACTCTCCCTCGGTTAGCCACATGTCTGGATGAGTTGCCAACTTAGCTTTTCTCTCCAAGACACAATTTGTCAATGCATACTCAACCAAATGATCGGATGCTCTCTTGATGCATGGTCTTGTCTAATGCTTGTCTCTTCCTTAACCCTCACTAGCCTCGAGTCCATCGCATATTCTCCCTTAGCCGCACTCTCCTTCCCCACGCACGACTCTCCCTTGGCACATAACCTCTTAGGCCAACACATCCCCATGCGTTCAACATCCATACTTAGGTTGTCACATGGTTCTTCGTCGCACACTCACAACCAACGCATGCACAACTCCTCGCCTAGGCCAACCTTGTCACATGCATCCATGAGGCCTTCCCTAACCTCTCGATGACCTAGTCATCGCATGGCTTCAATGCATAGGCATTTCCTTGCCTCCTCATGCGATCAGCTAACCTTTACTTACCTTGGCCAACGCCTTGCCCTTACTCTCGTCCATCCACACCATGCATCGACCATGGTCTTGCCAAACACAACACCCCTTACTTGATGTCTTGGCCGCAAGCTTCACACCAATGCCTTTATCAACGCATAGCCATCCCATTACCTAGCCTAACAGCCTTGGCATCGCATAGTTTTGGCATCGCACAGTCTTATCAATGCATAACTCACAACTGCACGCCTCACACTCGCCCAACGCCTTACCCTCAACCTCATGCAACACTTCACGTGTAACCATGCATTCACCCCCATGCTACACCTGGCCTGCTCTTGCACGTCTGCCAGGGCCTTTTCTGGCCGTATTCTTTTCAACTAGCGCCTGCCTAGTTCATCGTATGAGCAGCCTACTTACACCAAGCCTGGTCAGCGTCCTCATGTCATCACACAGCCACCACACGCTCACACCTTGCCTTGCCAAGTGCAACATCCCAATGCTTGGTGCTTAGTTTTGGTCGTGTGACTCTTACTAATGCATAGTGCCTTTATGCGTTCAACACTTAGTCAAATTTTTGTCACCTAAAACCTCACTTAACCACAACTTAAGTTTTAGCTTTTAAGGTTCAATTTTCAACACTTAAGGCATTTTCCTCCTATTTTATTCCTCTACAAGCTTCCTTATTAACTAAGTTTTAACCTAATTCACTTAGGCAAAATTTAGGGTTTCATATCTATTGTTCATTAAAGGGATCAGTGGTACTTAAGGAGTTAGATGTACTTATAAGGGCAAAACGATAATTTTGACTCAGTTGTACTTACGAGAAATTTGTGAAAGGTCATTGTACTATTGATTGGTTATATCTAATAGACAGAGACATATATCTGTAGTACGAAGAGTGCAACTATAGGTCTTTCGTTAGTTAACGGATGGTGAATAGTTTAATTAATTATTCACGTACCGTTGGAGCTTCAAGTTACAAGTCCATGAGGTCCCCTTGAAAATTCAGTAGGAATTAATGAGAATCAGATTTTGGATTAATTTGAATTATTCAAATTAATTGGGAGAATTAATTATATATGATATAATTGTTATAAGGTATTTGATACATTGCACTATAAAGTTTATCTGAGAGGAAATAAATATTAATTATGTGAATTGGGTTCATATTAATAAATTTAATATAAATGTGATTTGTATTAAATGACATTTGTTAGAGAGAAAAAACTATAGGTTATATTGTATATGATACAATACTAAAAACTATATGTTTTATGTTATATATGATATAAAATATAGTTATGTATATATCTATAATAAATTAGTTATTAATATATTTATAATATTTTAATTTATTAAAATTATTTTATTTTATTTTATTTTATTTTAAATTAACTTAAAGTGAGGGAAATAACTTCCCTCCCCTTCATTCTTTCCACATCACGTTGGTTGCTGGTTACCAACATGAGGCGATTCATCTTCTACGTAGATTATTCACAGTAGCACAGTGTGTGTTTTTTATGCATCATCTCTTTTCCTCCTTTCTCATTATTCAATCTCCCTTCCCTCACCAAATTCACCAGAGTACCACAAACTCCTGGATTCTCACCTGAGAAAACTGAGATCATCTTATGGTCATGCCCTCTCTTGTTTTGGGATTTCGTTTGAAGAACATCTTCAAAGGAAGAGTTTTCTAAACCCTATTTGATTTTGGTTGTAACTACCATGTTGTATTTTTATATGTAAATGCATAATTCTTTCTTCCTCTGTCAAATTGTAATTTTATAAAAATTAGGGTTTGGGAAGATCCGCTTCCGCTCAAGGATCCCCTCACAAGGGTTCCTTCAGTATGAATAGTACATTTGTATAATATATTTTCTTATATCCCAAACAATATATTCAACGTATTTACATTTTTTTAGTATATTTGTAAACATGCCAGACAATAAACCATGGTATATGTGATATATATTTTAAATTTTTTTTAGCCAACCTTAGACTCAACCCAACAAAAATAGAAAAAGTTCAATCCAACTCAATCCAAGAACAAAGCCAATCCAACCTAACCCTTATAGTTTGGATTGGGTAGTCCGGGTTGTTCGGGTTGTCGGGTTTTTTTGAATATCCCTACGTGGCGGTTAGGCTGGGAGGTTTATGTAGCTTGGATTGAAGAAAACTATGTTTAGAGTGCTGGTTTTTTGAAGTTTTAGTTTAAGAAGCTTGTGCTTAGAGTGCAGACTTAGGAAGCCTGGGAATGAAGTGCGGATTTATAAATCCTGAGTTTGTGAAATATTTTCTTATATTTAATTAGTTGTTATATTTTAGATTAGTTCAAACTTGTCATTTTAATTACTTTAATATAGTTAAGTTTAAAATAAACTAAAAAATCTAGAAGAATATTTGTTTTTTTTTAAAAAAAAAGTTTGAAATAGAGATATGACTAAATTTATTGTTTTAATAACTTGGTATTTTGATTTTACTAGGTTTTGAGATAAAACTTCATAGACTTTTATCACTTTAACTAATTTGAAAATGATCAATTTTTTTTATCGTAATATGCTAAGCTCAAATTGACATAAACTAGGATTTCAGTCTTAAATTCAATTATTGAAAAGTTATAAAAATTTTTTATCAAATTGTATTTGATGAATAAAAAAATAATAAAGTTTGAGTTTTAATTTTTATTTGGTGCTAGGTTATTACCAACATTTTAATCCTTTACGTTTAAAAAATAATTCCAATTCTTCGATATATTTAAATTGACTAACGAATAAAAAATGAAAATGTTAAATTAAATTAGGACTTTCTATACATATACCTAAATAAATATACCAAATTATACAATTCTAGTTTAATAAGCTACTATTTTACACAAAAATATGGTCCAATTTACTTTTTTTCTAGCTCTCAACATGTAAGTGAAGTTTCTTGTAGTTTTAAACTTTCCAAAATAGTTTTCTTTTCAGAACCTATACAAATAAGGAAAATACCTCTAAAAATCCA